>NC_053022.1:252256156-252556156 GCF_003073215.2 Triticum urartu | reverse complement strand
TGCAAGTTAGAGTCCAAAACAAGGGCAAATGTGTTTGGAAAAGTAGATACGTTGGAGACGTATCAACTCCCCCAAGCTTAAACCTTTGCTTGTCCTCAAGCAATTCAGTTGATAAACTGAAAGTGATAAAGAAAAACTTTTACAAACTCTGTTTGCTCTTGTTATTGTAAATATGTAAAGCCAACATTCAAGTTTTCAGCAAAGATTATGAACTAACCATATTCACAATAACATTTAGGTCTCATGTTTACTCATATCAATGGCATTATCAACTAGCGAGCAATAATAATAAATCTCGGATGACAACACTTTCTCAAAACAATCATAATATGATATAACAAGATGGTATCTCGCTAGCCCTTTCTGAGACCGCAAAACATAAATGCAGAGCACCTTTAAAGATCAAGGACTGACTAGACATTGTAATTAATGGTAAAAGAGATCTAGTCAAGTCATACTCAATGTAAACTAACAATAATACATGCAAATGAAAGCAGTGCTCTCCAACTGGTGCCTTTTAATAAGAGGATGATGACTCAACATAAAAGTAAATAGATAAGCCCTTCGCAGAGGGAAGCAGGGATTTGTAGAGGTGCCATAGCTCGATTTTGAAATAGAGATGAATAATATTTTGAGCGGTATACTTTCATTGTCAACATAACAACTGAGATATCTCGATATCTTCCATGCTACACATATTATAGGTGGTTCCCAAGCAGAATGGTAAAGTTTATACTCCCCCACCACCAACAAGCATAATCCATGGCTTGCCCGAAACAACGGGTGCCTCCAACTAACAACAATCCCAGGGGAGTTTTGTTTGCAATTATTTTGATTTGGTTTGAGCATGGGACTAGGCATCCCGGTGACCAGCCATTTTCTCGTAAGTGAGGAGCGGAGTCCACTCCTCTTGAGAATAACCCGCCTAGAATGGAAGATACAGACAACCCTAGTTGATACATGAGCTATTCGAGCATACAAAACAGAATGTTTATTTGAAGGTTTAGAGTTTGGCACATACAAATTTACTTGGAACGACAGGTAGATACCGTATATAGGAAGGTATGGTGGACTCATATGGAATAACTTTGGGGTTTATGGAATTGGATGCACAAGCAGTATTCCCGCTTAGAACAAGTGAAGGCTAGAAAGAGACTATGAAGCGACCAGCTAGAGAGCGACAACAATCATGAACATGCATTAAAATTAATCAACACTGAATGCAAGCATGACTAGGATATAATTCACCATGAACATAAATATCGTAGAGGCTATGTTGATTTTGTTTCAACTACATGCGTGAACATGTGCCAAGTCAAGCCACTCGAATCGTTCATAGGAGGATACCACCCTATCATACCACATCACAACCATTTTAATAGCATGTTGGCACGCAAGGTAAAACATTATAAACTCCTAGCAAATTAAGCATGGCATAAGCAACTATAATCTCTAATTGTCATTGCAAACATGTTTCATTCACAATAGGCTGAATCAGGAACGATGGACTAATCATATTTACAAAAGCAAGAGAGGTCGAGTTCATACCAGCTTTTCTCATCTCAATCAGTTCATCATATATCGTCATTATTGCCTTTCACTTGCACGACCGAATAGTGTGGATAATAATAATAGTGCACGTGCATTGGACTAAGCTGGAATCTGCAAGCATTCAATTCAAGGGAGAAGACAAGGCAATATGGGCTCTTTGTTAGATCAACAATAATGCATATGAGAGCCACTCAACATTTTCATTAAGGTCTTCTCCTCTCGACCCCCAAGAAAAAAGAAAAGAAACAATACTATTTACACGGGAAAGCTCCCAACAAGCAAAAGAAGAACCATAAATCTTTTTGGGTTTTGTTTTTAATTACCACTACTACAGGCATGGAAAGTAAACTAGCTAAAAGCTACAACTAATTTTTTTGGTTTTTCTTAAGGTTTTTCAAACACACAAGAAGAAAGCAAGAAAATGAAAATAAACTAGCATGGATGATACAATGAAAAATTATGAGCACCGACAATTAGAATGAGTGTGTGAACATAATTGTAAGGTCGGTGAGGAATATGTACTCCCCCAAGCTTAGGCTTTTGGCCTAAGTTGGTCTATGTCCATGGATCAAAGTTGTAGCTGGGGTCGTACTGAGGAGGATCCTCAGGCTGCCACTGGTTGGCGATCTCCTCCGGATTCCACTGATAAACAGACTGACGGTGAGGATCAGATGGTGGCTCCGGCTCTGCAGCCGACATCTAGCTCCGGTAGGCATGAATGGCCTCCGGCAGAACAAGGTACATGCCTGAAAATATGTTGAACAAAGAGGGCGCAGGCAAGGTAATAAACTCACAATATTTTTTGTTAAATATCAATTTATATTTGAGTGTCTTATTCTTATCCCTAATAATAAAATCATGTGCTACCATACTCTTATAACCTAGAACAATAGGAGGCAACAACTTTTCCTCTTTCTCATAATGCCTCATAGGTATGTTAAAGTGTGCAGCAAGGCACGAGGCAAAGATGCCTCCGAGGACGGGGCCCTTAGTATGGTTCAGATTTAACCGTTTAGCAACAATAGCGCCTAAACTAAAACTAGTATCATGAAACAAGGCATGGCGCAAAATAACAATATCAGGAGCACTAAGGTTTCCACAGTTCCCGCGACCAATTAAGCATCTACTAGCAAATATTGCGAAGTAACATAGAACAGGAAAATGTATGCTAGTGATTCTTGCATCAGAAACTTTCCTTGTTTCCCCTACAACAATCATATCAATAAATCCCTCCACATCATTACGATGTGGTTCCTCTATGCTGCCCTCAAAGGGTATCAAACAGACCCGGCAAAAATCATAAAGTGACATCTCCTTATGCTCATCATATAAATAAAATTCCACCGAAGGTGGTGATCTCCTAGCATGGAAATGAAAATTTTGCACAAAGATATTGGTGGGTAAGAGATACTGATCACGCTGCTCGTGGAGGAAGGCGGTGAGGCCTGCATTCTCAGCCAATTGATAAATATCTTCATAAATACCAGCCTCTTTCAAGAACTCATCACAAGGCCATTCACATGGCCGAACCTCCGCAGTACGAGGGAGATTATACTTGGGCTTCTTGTTCTCTTCACTTTGCTTATCCTTCGAGCTTCGGCTCGATGAGCCCCTCAAACATATCTTCATCTTTTTCTGAAATTTTTAGTAACTTAAAATAAAAGTGAACCAAACTCAACAAAATTGATAACAACTACTCCTACAAGTGCCTAGAGGCCATATCATGCATTAAAACTACTTTTGACCACATAAATTTGACATGCACGATCAAAAACAGGGTCACCTAAGCAGTAAAAATTCTCAATAAATAAAGCACTAGAACAAAAACTAATTGGACCATTGGAGGAGTCACATACCGAAGAACAACCCCCCAAAGCAGTTTTGTGAATGGAGCTTTGAGCAAGGAGATCGAAAATGGCAGCAAGATGAGCAAGAACTCGGGTTTGAGCTGGCTAGTGATTTTTTTAGCATTCAAGGACCTTTCTTTAAGCTTACCTAATAATTTATTAAGATCAAATCTATCATTGCAAGCTAAGAAGTCTCTAGAAGTTTCTTCATCCATAACATAACCCTCTGGCACAACGGGCAATTCATATCTAGGGGGAGAATCTTCATCATCACTTTCATCAATATTATCAGTTTCAATAATTTCATTCTCTCTAGCCCTAGCAAGTTGTTCATCAAGAAATTCACCTAGTGGCACAGTAGTATCAAGCATAGAAGTAGTTTCATCATAAGTATCATGCAAAGCAGAAGTGGCATCATCAATAACATGCGACCTATCAGAATCAATAGCATGTGTAGGTGTCGCAAGTTTACTCAAAATAGAAGGTGAATCAAGTGCAGAGCTAGATGGCAGTTCCTTACCTCCCCTCG
Organism: Triticum urartu; assembly: GCF_003073215.2. Lineage (NCBI taxonomy): Eukaryota > Viridiplantae > Streptophyta > Magnoliopsida > Poales > Poaceae > Triticum > Triticum urartu. Next base: position 252,552,229 of record NC_053022.1, on the reverse strand, counting down.
TAGTTGAGGGAAAAATCTTGGTTCTTTGATTTTTCAAGTTCTTCATAATGATAAGCAGATATAAATACCAAGTGACTCAAAGAATAGAGCTATGCTCCCCGGCAACGGCACCAGAAAATAGTCTTGATAACCCACAAGTATAAGGGATCACAAAAGTTTTCGAGGGTAGAGTATTCAACCCAAATTTATTGATTAGACACAAGGGGAGCCAAAGAATATTCTAAAGTATTAGCAGCTGAGTTGTCAATTCAACCACACCTGGAAACTTAATATCTGCATCAAAGTATTTAGTAGCAAAGTAATATGATAGTAGTGGTAATGGTGGCAAAAGTAATTTTTTTGGTTTTATAGTGATTGTAACAATAGCAACGGAAAAGTAAATAAGCGAAGAACAATATATGAAAAGCTCGTAGGCATTGGATCAGTGATGGATAATTATGTCGGATGCGATCAATCATGCCACAGTTATAACATAGGGTAACACAGAACTAGCTCCAGTTCATCAATGTAATGTAGGCATGTATTCCGAATATAGTCATACATGCTTATGGAAAAGAACTTGCATGACATCTTTTGTCCTACCCTCCCGTGGCAGCGGGGACCTATTGGAAACTAAGGGATATTAAGGCCTCCTTTTAATAGAGTACTGGACCAAAGCATTAATACATAGTGAATACATGAACTCTTCAAACTACGGTCATCACCGGTAAGTATCCCGATTATTGTCACTTAGGGGTTAACGGATCATAACACATAATAGGTGACTATAGACTTGCAAGATAGGATCAAGAACTCACATATATTCATGAAAACAGAATAGGTTCAGATCTGAAATCATGGCACTCGGGCCCTAGTGACAAGCATTAAGCATAGCAAAGTCGTAGCAACATCAATCTCAGAACATAGTGGATACTAGGGATCAAACCCTAAAAAAACTAACTCGATTACATGATAAATCTCATCCAAACCATCACCATCCAGCAAGCCTACGCTGGAATTACTCACGCACGGCGGTGAGCATCATGAACTTGGTGATGGAGGAAGGTTGATGATGGCGATGGTAGCGGATTCCCCTCTCCGGAGCCCCGAACGGACTCCAGATCAGCCCTCCTAAGAGAGTTTAGGGCTGCGGCTCCGTATCGTAAAACGTGATGAATCATTCTCTCTGATTTTTTTCTCCCCGAACACGAATATATAGAGTTGGAGTTGAGGTCGGAGGAGCACCAGGGGGCCCACGAGGTAGGGGGGTGCGCCCCCACCCTCGTGGGCAGGGTGTGGTTCCCCTGGCCTTGATTCTTTCGCCGGTATATTTTATATATTCCAAAAATATTCTCCGTTGATTTTTAGGTCATTCTAAGAACTTTTATTTCCGCACAAAAATAATACCATGGCAATTCTGCTGAAAACATCGTCAATCCGGGTTAGTTCCATTCAAATCATGCAAGTTAGAGTCCAAAACAAGGGCAAAAGTGTTTGGAAAAGTAGATGCGTTGGAGACGTATCACCGGGGAGGCCAGTGGCTGCAGGGACGGTGATGGCGCGCCAACAGCGGCTCGGGCACGAGGTCCAGAGGAGAAGCGCGAGAGGGAGAGGGGAAATTTCGGAGGCTATGGTTTCGGGGGTCGAGGAGGGGGTCTTGTGGACATTAGGGCGTCGCCGGATGGTCGACACGAGATCGGGGCGCCATGGGATGGCCGCCACGATCCCCTGCCGGTCTCCTGTAGCCAGAGGAGGGAGACAAGTGGGGGATGTGGGCTCGGCCTTCCATTTTGCTATATGGGCCTCAATGCTCAGTAGATTAGGTCCTTCTATTTTCTTTGTCTTTTATATTGTTTTATTTACTTCACCTGTGTTATATTTTAAATAGTTGCCAATAGAATGTTGTTATTTATGAAAAACAACAGATAAATACTGTGTATTATTAGGAGCTAGCACACAAAGTTTGGAGGCAGTTTGGAGTTAAGTAAATAATGGTTTATTTTGAAAAGGCCATTTTATTTGTTGTTGGACCACTTGTTAATTTCCTAGGAATTATTTGGTGATCCAAATGGTGTTGGTTGCAACATGAAAATGATCATGGGGAATTATAGAATAATTTGAACATTTTAGTTTTATTGTTTGAGAAGTTTTAAATTTCACATATTATTTGAATTTGAAATCAGGTGGAGTTTCAAATGAGAAATTGATCAAAGGGACTAAGCACGGTTTTGGCAAAATGATGAGCTTGACCTCAAGGATTACTGTAGCATAATTATTCGGGCGTTACAACTTGCTCCTCAGACTTGTTCTGGCTATCACTCTGATCAGACATTGCTGACACAACAAACTTAAGGCTGACCCTGTGAATAGATGTAGTTGAGATAGAGTGGGTGAGCATCACAAAGTGCAGAGATTTTGCAAAACAATTGAGTCAAAACTTAGTTTTAGTTTTCCACAGAAAGCATTTCGGAGCTACTGATTTTTTGAACTAGGTGCCACCTAAGTAATATTGAAGTCCGAACTAGTAGAATTGGTTAGACCGAGCCATAGTTTGGTGACTCCAAGATTGCTAGGGTTTCAGTGAGAGTTGAACTCGGTCACACCGATTTGCAAGTTTCAGTCAGACCGAAAGTTACAAGTGCAATGGCCTAGGCTAAATCGGTGAGACCGATTTCTACAACTCGGTCGATCCGAGATGAGTTCGGCGAAAACCTAACCATAAATTTTCGAATCAAAACTAATCAAAAGGAAGTTTTAGCAGGATAGAGTGATCTCATACGTGGTAAGAATCAGGGCATTGATCTAAGTGCAGGAATCAGAGGTAAAGATTGCACATAGGGGCTGAGTTCATACCCTAACTCGGCGGTGAACTCGCCACGGCGGCAACGGTGGTGAAGATTCCCGTTGATGGTGGCGGATACCAGTGGCGGGAGGTCGCAGGCGATGAGGAGACAATCCGGAGACCTGAGTCGGCAGAGCAGGACACGCGCGGGCGAAAGGTTTCGGAGGAATTTCCAAAATTTGACCCATGAGTATATATATCCTGACCATGTCGGTGTGACCGAATGGAACGACTCGGTGGAACCAAGATGCAGAATCGCAAGCGGTTGCTGCAACTCGGTGTGACCGAACTGTTCAAATCGGTTGCATCGAGATTTAAAACCTAGATCAACTCAATGAATTCGGTATGACCGAATGGAATGAATCGGTCAGACCGATATACATAGAGAGGTGATAACCCAGAAGTATATGAAGGAAATATGTCCTAGAGGCAATAATAAAGTTATTATTTATTTCCTTATATCATGATAAATGTTTATTATTCATGCTAGAATTGTATTAACCGGAAACATAATACATGTGTGAATACATAGACAAACAGAGTGTCACTAGTATGCCTCTACTTGACTAGCTCGTTAATCAAAGATGGTTATGTTTCCTAGCCATAGACATGAGTTGTCATTTGATTAACGGGATCACATCATTAGGAGAATGATGTGATTGACTTGACCCATTCCGTTAGCTTAGCACTTGATCGTTTACTATGTTGCTATTGCTTTCTTCATGACTTACATGTTCCTATGACTATGCGATTATGCAACTCCCATTTACCGGAGGAACACTCTGTGTGCTACCAAACATCAAAACGTAACTGGTTGATTATAAAGGTGCTCTACAGGTGTCTCCGAAGGTACTTGTTGAGTTGGCGTATTTCGAGATTAGGATTTGCCACTCCGATTGTCGGAGAGGTATCTCTGGGCCCTCTCGGTAATGCACATCACTATAAGCCTTGCAAGAAATGTGACTAATGAGTTAGTTGTAGGATGATGCATTACGGAACGAGTAAAGAGACTTGCCGGTAACGAGATTGAACTAGGTATTGAGATACCAACGATCGAATCTCGGGCAAGTAACATACCAATGTCAAAGGGAACAACGTATGTTGTTATGTGGTTTGACCGATAAAGATCTTCGTAAAATATGTAGGAGCTAATATGAGCATCCAGGTTCCGCTATTGGTTATTGACCGGAGATGTGTCTCGGTCATGTCTACATAGTTCTCGAACCCGTAGGGTCCGCACGCTTAAAGTTTGGTGACGATCGGTATTATGAGTTTTTGTGTTTTGATGTACCGAAGGTAGTTTAGAGTCCCAGATATGATCACGGACATGCCGAGGAGTCTCGAAATGGTCGAGACGTAAAGATCGATATATTGGACGACTATATTCAGACATCGGAAGTGTTCCGAGTGGTTTCGAATAAAAATAGGAGTGCCGGGGGGTTACCGGAACCCCCGGGGGAGTTAATTGGGCCTCATGGGCCTTAGTGGGAGAAGAGGAGAGGCGGCAAGGGCAGTCGCGCGCCCCCTCCCCCTCTAGTCCGAATTGGACAAGGAGGGGGGCGGCACCCCCCTTTTTCCTTCTCCTCCTCTCTCCCTTCCTTCCCTCGCCTACTACAACAAGGAAAAGGAGGAGTCCTACTCCCGGTGGGAGTAGGACTCCCCCCTGGCACGCCCTCCACCTGGCCGGCCGCCTCCCCCCTTGCTCCTTTATATACGGGGCAGGGGCACCCTAGAACACACAAGTTGATCTGTTGATCTATTCCAGCCGTGTGCGGTGCCCCCCTCCACCATATTCCACCTTCGTTATATCGTAGCGGTGCTTAGGTGAAGCCCTGCGTCGGTAGCAACATCATCACCGTCATCACACCGTCGTGCTGACGGAACTCTCCCGTGAAGCTCTGCTGGATCAGAGTTCGTGGGACGTCATCGAGCTGAATGTGTGCTGAGCTCGGAGGTGCCATACGTTCGGTACTTGGATTGGTCGGATCGTGAAGACTTACGACTACATCAACCACGTTGTGCTAACGCTTCCGCTTTCGGTCTACAAGGGTGCGTGGACACACTCTCCCCTCTCGTTGCTATGCATCACCATGATCTTGAGTGTGCGTAGGAAAATTTTGAAATTACTACGTTCCCCAACAGTATAGGGGATCGTTTGTAGCCTTCTTCGATAAATAAGAGTGTCGAACCCAACGAGGAGCTAAAGGCGGAACAAATATTCCCTCAAGTTCTATCAACCACCGATACAACTCTATGCACACTTGACGTTTGCTTTACCCAAAACAAGTATGAAACTATTTTGTAGGAGTGATGCTAGAACTATTTTGCAAGAATAAAACTACGAGAACTTTGCAAGATAATAAAATTTAGGTGTTTAGTAAAAGGGTTTTTGTCAACAAGAAATTTATTTGTCCCTAGGCAATCGATAACAAGTACCGTTAATCATTCTTGCAATTCTATATGAGGGAGAGGCATGATCTAACATACTTTCTCTACTTGGATCATATGCACTTATTATTGGAACTCTAGCAAGCATCCGTAACTACTAAAGATCATTAAGGCCGTGAAACCCAACCATAGCATTAAGTATCAAGTCCTCTGTATCCCATATGCCATAGCCCACCTACTCAGGTTTAAGCTTCTGTCACTCTCGCAACCCACCATAAGCGAACCATGAACATATTGCAACACCATACAGTGGGGGCCCCTCATGTTTGCGTGAGAACGGAGGGCACCGTAGGACAACACCATAGATAAAATATACAATCATACCAACCAAGATAACAAGTACCGTTAATCATTCTTGCAATTCTATATGAGGGAGAGGCATGAGCTAACATACTTTCTCTAATTGGATCATATGCACTTATGATTGAAACTCTAGCAAGCATCCGCAACTACTAAAGATCATTAAGGTCATGAAACCCAACCATAGCATTAAGTATCAAGTCCTCTTTATCCCATATGCCATAGCCTACCTACTCGGGTTTAAGCTTCTGTCACTCTCGCAACCCACCATAAGCGAACCATGAACATATTGCAACACCCTACAGCGGGGCCCCCCTCACGTTTGCGCAAGAACGGAGGGCACTGTCGGACAACACCATAAATAAAATGTACAATCATACCAACCAAGATCATGATTAACCCACAGGACAAAACGGATCTACTAAAACATCATAGGATAACCATAGATCACTGGGAAATAATATATGGAGTTGAGCACCATGTTTAAGTAGAGATTACAACGGGTAGAAGGGGTGTTACACCGCTGCAAAGAGGGTAAAGAGTTGGTGTTGACGGTAGCAAGATTGTTGATGTAGATCGTCGTCCCGATCGTTGCCCCGGGTGGCACTCCGGTGCCACCGAAAGCGAGGGGGAGAGAGCCCCTCCTTCTTCTTCTTCCTTGGCCTCCCCCCCCCCCCGTAGATGGGAGGAGAGTTCCTCCTCTGGTCCATGGTCTCCATGGCGGCGGAGGGGCGGGATTGGATCTCCCTCTCTGTTCTCTTCTGTTTTGCGTTCCCGAGATTTGGCCCTCCAAGGTTTCTTAAATTCCCAGAGATCCATAACTCCGATTGCGCTGAAATTCTTAAACGATTTTTTTTCCATAAATTATCTTTCTTGCGCCATAAGAAGGGCCCCAACCGACCTTCAAGGAGGGCACAAGACACCTGGGCGCACCAGGGGGTGCCTGGCGTGCCCTGGTGGGTTGTGGGCTCTGTGGGCCCCCGTTTGTGTTGATTCCACCTCCCAAAAATCACATATATTCCAAAATAAATCTGTGTAAATTTTTATCGCGTTTGGACTTTGTTTGATATGAATATTCTGCGAAACAAAAAACATGCAACAAACAGGAACTGACACTGGGCACTGGATCAATAGGTTAGTCCAATAAATCATATAAAAAGTTGCCAAAAGTATGTAAAAGTTGTATAATATTGGCATGAAACAAATAAAAAATTATAGATACGACGGAGACGTATCAGCATCCCCAAACTTAATTCTTGCTCGTCCTCGAGCAGGTAAATGATAAAAAAGATAATTTTTGATGTGGAATGCTACGTGATCATATATCTAATCATTGCATGAATATTAAGACACGAGTGATTCAAAGCAATAGTCTATAATTCGAAATAAAGACATCAATACTCAGGCAACCCAACAAACAATCATGTCTTTCAAAATATCAACGCTAAAGAGAGCTATCCCTACAAAATCAGATAGTCTTGTCATGCTCTGTCTTCTTAACACAAAGTATTTATCATGAACAACCCCGATGACAAGCCGAGCAATTGGTTCATACTTTTTAACGCGCTTCAGCTTTTTCAACCCTCACGCAATACATGAGCGCAAGCCATGGATATAGCACTATAGGTGGAATAGAGTATGATGATAGGGGTAAATATAGAGAAGACAAAAAAGTAAGAAAGTCTCACATCGACGCGGCTAACCAACGGGCTATGGAGATGCCCATCAATCGATATCAATGCGAGAAGTAGGGATTGCCATGCAACGAATGCACTAAGAGCTATAAGTGTATGAAAGCTCAATATGAAAACTAAGTGGGTGTGCATCTAATCCTATAATGAAAAATTCCCACTAGTATATGAAAGTGACAACATAGGACACTCTCCATATGAAAAACATGGTGCTACTTTGAAGCACAAGTGTGGTAAAGGATACTAACAATGCCCCTTCTCTCTTTATTTATTTTTTATTTTTCTTTTCTTCTTTTTTTCCTTTTTTCCTTTTTCTTTTTTTCTCTCATTGTCCGGAGTCTCATCCCGACTTGTGGGGGAATCATAGTCTCCATCATCCTTTCCTCACTAGGGCACTGCTCTAAAAATGAATAATGATGATCATCACACTTCTATTTACTTATAACTCAAAAGAATAAAAATTACAACTTGATACCTATGACGAAGTATGACTCTATATGAATGCCTCTGGCAATTGATGTACCAGGATGTGCAATGATCTAGCGTCACATGTATAAAAATGATGAATGGTGGCTGAGCCACAACTACTATGCCAGCTATATGATCATGCAAAGCAATATGACAATGAATGCTCAAGTCATCAAACGAAAGCGGTGGAAGTTGCATGGAAATATATCTCAGAATGGCCATGGAAAAGCCATAATTGGTAGGTATGGTGGCTGTTTTGAGGAAGATATAATAAGGCTTATGTGTGATAGAGCGTATCATATCACGGGGTTTGGATGCACCTGCGAAGTTTGCACCACGTCTCGATGTGAGAAAGGGCAATGTACGGTATCGTAGAGGCTAGCAAATCACGAAAAGGTACGATCCATGGACTCACATTAGTCATAAAGAACTCATATACTTACTACAAAAGTTTATTAGCCCTCGAAGCAAAGTACTACTACACATGCCCCTGGGATGATAGATTGGTAGGAAAATACCATCGCTCGTCCCTGACCGCCACTCATAAGGAGGACAATCAATAATAAATCATGCTCCAACTTCATAGCATAACGAGAGACTATACGTGCATGCTTCAGGAATCATAAACCTTAACACCAATATTCTTACTAACCACAACCGTTTACTAGTACCTCCCACATATTCCATCTCTATATCGCAAAACTATTGCAAGGAATCAAACATATCATATTCAGTGATCCATAAGTTTTATGTAGGATTTTATGACTAACCATGCAATTGACCAATTCCTGTTGACTCTCTAAATAGATATAAGTGAAGCATGAGAGTTTAATTATTTCTACAAAAGACCATGCTCTAACAAATATAAGTGAAGCAAAAGAGCATTCTACAAACAATGGTTTTCTATGTGAAGAGAAACGGGCAATCCAAACTTCAAATGATATAAGTGAAGCACATGAAGCATTCTATAAAGCCATACTCAAAAGATACAAGTGAAGTGCAATGAGCATTATATGAATCAACCATGGACTATCTCATACCAGCATGGTGCATAAAAGAAAAGTGAAAACTAAATGCAAAAGACGCTCCAAGATTTGCACATATCACATGAACGAAACGAAACCGAAAACATACCGATACTTGTTGAAGAAAGATGGGATGCCTTCCGGGGCATCCCCAAGCTTAGACGCTTGAGTCTCCTTGAATATTTACTTGGGGTGCCTTGGTCATCCCCAATCTTGAGCTCTTGCCTCTCCTCCTTCTCCTCATATCGAGACCTCCTCGATCTTTGATCACTTCATCCACACAAAACTTCACCGAACTTTTAGTGGCGGGGTTAGTGAATATGGCAATGAAATCTCATCATGTACTGCTGAAACATTATTGTATAATTATAAACAAACATTATCCAATGTACGCTATCACAATTCTATGGCCCCAAGTCAAGGAGGCTTCAACAAGAATTCAAACGTACACAAATAACGAAGCTATAGCAGCAATCTATGAAAACATGATAGTCTATAAAGATTTGAACATCCACCATACTTCTGTAACTCAAATAATTCTGAAAAAATAGGAAAAAATAAAAATTTTGTATAGAAATACTGTGCAAGAAGTTTCAGAACCATTTGTTGTTCCAGTAAAAAATGTAAAATCGAGCACTACAGCCAAAGTTTCTGTTTTGCACCGCACAAACCAACAAGCAATTTAATCATCCTAAAGGCAAATCTTGGCACATTATTTTTATTATACAATGGAATTGTACAAGGGGATAATTATTTTTGTTGAAAAGCTTTTGTAATTAAAATTCACAAAGTTTCCGTGAGCATGAACAAAGTTCAAGGAGCTCCCCCACTTCAACAATGCTGGTCTCTCTCACTTTCACTTTCCTTTTTTAAAAGTTTTGGGTTCCCCTCTATTTTTTTGTTTTTAAACTTTATAAAAGCACTCAACAGAAATAAATGACTCTCTAAAACTTCCGGGTTGTCTCCCTGGCAGCGCTTTCTTTAAAGCCATTAAGCTAGGCATAACGTGCTCAAGTAATGGATCCACCCGGATCCCAAGGTATATCAAAGCCAATTTTAATTAACAATGATTTGGCATTTAGTAGTGAGCACAAAGCAACATATATCATGCAATGACGAAGTCTAACTCTCTTCCTATGCATCAGCATGTCATAAAAGAACAATTCATGAACATCAAGTAAAGGCCAATACATAGCATAAGCAGTTTCTTGCAATTTTATTGTGTTGTAAACATAGAGAGGTGGAGATATAGTTCCTCTCTCATAATAATTGCAAGTAGGAGCAGCAAGCACATGCATATTATATTCATCAAAATCATCATGTGTAATGGTAGAATGAAACACACACTACTGCAAACGGTGTTGTATGAAAACCGTTAGAAATGTATAAAACGTTTGTGATGACGAATGCATCAAACACAGTTCAGGTGTTAGTTGCGTGTGCAATGAAGGGCATATGGTTAAGTTCAATTAACTGTTTGCGATGAGGAGGAACAAAAGAAACGGGCAGCCAGATGAAGGCATGTGTGATACACAGCATGCGATTCACTCGAATGAAATGTTTGTGATTAGGCAACACAAAAGAAACGGCCAGCTAGATCAAGGTGTGTGTGATTGAGGGCATACACTTCAGAAGGATTAACTGTTTGCGATTAGGCAACAGAACAGAAACGGGTCAGCCAGATCAAAGTGTCTGCGATTGATGGCATACACTTCACATGGTTGAACTATTTGCGATTAGCCACAACAAACTGAAATAGTTAGATAGATCAACGTGTGTGTGCTGGACGGGCACACACACTATAATTAAAAGAACTATGCGTGATGGTGCTGACATTGCCTATTGCGGTGCACCCTATGGTGCAAACGCCACGTACGCGGCCAAGAAGGCGTACGTGCCCACGTTACGCCTTCCGGGAATAGTGCCGCACTTATAACCGTCAGTAAATTTTGAGCATGCATCCCGTCACATTCCAAATTGCAAACCTGTTCACACCAACCAAAACCTAAACGGTTTCCCACTTAGGAGTGCATTACTACGCGGTTATAAATACTACTACTCCAAGATGACTGCACATTCCTCCTCAACTCCTCATCCACAAAAATTCAAAAACAAACAAGTCATTCATCATTGTTCCCTTGCGTCCGCCATGGCCAGCGTGAGTTCTGGGTTGAGAGATTGCCACCAGGGAGAGGCGATCCTGGAAGCGGGCGCACGAGGGATGTCCCGCCTCGCCGCAAAAGCATCCAACATGTCCCGCCGCACGACTGTAGCAGCAGAGAGGTCCTGCCGCGCCGCCGAAGCAGCATGGAGGACCTGCCATGCCGTCGATGCAGCAGACTGGTCCGGTCGCACCACGAAAGAAGAAGAGATGTCCCGCCGCGCCGCGAATGCAGTAGAGATGTCCTCCCACGCCGCGGCGGCCTGGGAAATTGCCTCGCGGGCAGACGAGGACTCTTACAGGCGCATGCATGCCCTCCTCCTTAGGCAGATGAATCAGATCTCCAGGTGGGCGAGGTTGCAGGATGACCTACAAGCCTCGTTTGAACAGTCTACCGACGTCATCCAGCAAATTAATGAGAGCAATGCGAAGCTCCGGGCCGAGCGCGACCTGCTGAGGGCGAAGATCGTCGAAAGTGCGGAGCAGCAGGAGCAGACCACTGCCTTGTTGAAGAGGACCGGCGTCATCATCAAGAAACTTATGGACGAGAATGCCATGCTGCGCATCAAGCGCAGAAGACTGGTGGAGGAATCCGTGGATTCTCTCAACCAGCATCTTGAGGACAAGAAAGAGCTTGTCGCCGCCCGCCGCGGAGAGTAGATCCTGATGTGGCTTCCTTCTTCTTTTGCCCTTGTGTATATCGGGGGTTGCCACATGTGGCCTTTTTAATTATGTTTATAAATATGTAAGACAATTATTATCCAATGTCATCGTCCTTATATTCATCATGCTTGCTATAAGTCACAGTCGATGCTATATAGGTCCATCGGATCTTACATCAAGATCTGTGCAAAACTTTCTTTTCAGATTTTCATTTTTCTCTCTTAAAGTCTAGTGAGACATATAACCACGTCGTCGAACAGGTGATCGGGCGCCATTAATGGAGACGTTGGGAGGTAGGTGCGCGACGGGTAGCGGTCAAAAGGGCTCTCCTCCCGATGAGCATGCGCAGGGGTCTGATCGCACGCCTCCCGTACTCAAATAGCTACCCCGCATGGCACCACCTAGCCAATAAAAAAAGGGGATGCGTGGCCGCACGTAATTGGTAAGTCGAACGCCCACGGTTTCAATAATACTTGCGTTTCTGATTTGTAACGTGACAACACTTGTTCCAAAATGACTTTGTTGATTGTTAAGGTGTGCTCCTTTGCGAATCGGACAGAAAAATTACCACAGCATGTTGGTACCATGTCATGAGACCATGCCAAGTTTCATGATTTTCAGGCGTGTTTTGGAATTATAGGAATTAAAAAACCAAGTTTCCCAATCTTTCCGGCCGAGCCACGACGCCCAGATGTTTGAATTTCACCCCCATCTCTTGCATGGGACCTAGAAATTCACCCAAGGACACACATGTGATTTTTCAAACAACTTTGGTGCACTGGAGCACGTGCTTGTATTTCAAATTTGAATTATGCACATTAAATGCCCAGAAACTCAATTAATGAATAAAAAAGGCCAAAGGAACCCGGAATAATTCCAAAATTTAGCACTGTACTTCTATTTGGTCTAATCTGGCTGTGTAAAAAAATTAAGGCGGGAGAAGTCAGTATACGTATGTCATTTAGCACACGGAGGTGACATGTTCCCTCTCAGAACCACGAGCCTTCTTGAGGGAAGCTCCGGTTTGCAAGAAGCTTACACCAAAGCTTGTCCCAATTCGACCAAAAAATTACCGCAGCATGTTGGTGCCATTATGAGGGCCGGCCTCACCCTCCCTCCATCCTTTATATACGTGGCCAGGGGCACCCCACAGACACACCAGTTGATCATTAATCTCTTAGCCGTGTGTGGTGCCCCCCTCCACCATAATCCAGCTCGGTCATATCGTAGTGGTGCTTAGGCAAAGCCTTGTTCCCGTAGCATCATCATCACCGCCATCACGCCGTCGTGCTGACGAAGCTCTCCCTCGACACTCTGCTGGATCGTGAGTTCGTGGGACGTCACCGAGCCAAACGTGTGCAGATCACGGAGGTGTCGTACTTTCGGTACTAGGATCAGTCGATCGTGAAGACGTACGACTACATCAACCGCGTTGTCATAACGCTTCTTCTTACGATCTACAAGGGTACATGAACAACACTCTTCCCCTCTCATTGCTATGCATCACCATGATCTTGCGTGTGCGTAGGAATTTTTTGAAATTACTGTGTTCCCCAACAGTGGCATCCGAGCCAGGTCTATGCGTACATGTTGTATGCACGAGTAGAACACACAGAAGTTGTGGGCGTGGGTATATACATATTGCTTGCCGTCACTAGTTGATTCTTGATTCAGCGGTATTGTTGGATGAAGCGGCTCAGACCGACATTACGCGTACGCTTACGCGAGACTGGTTCTACCGACGTGCTTCGCACACAGGTGGTTAGTGGGTGTCTGTTTCTCCAACTTTAGTTGAATCGGATTCAATGAACATGGTTCTTTCTGAAGATCAAAAAGCAATCACTATGCCGCATTGTGGTTTTTGATGCGTAGGTAAGAACGGTTCTTGATCAGCCCGTAGCAGCCATGTAAAACTTGCAACAACAAAGTAGAGGACGTCTAACTTGTTTTTGCAGGGCATGTTGTGATGCGATATGGTCAAGACGTGATGATATATAAATTGTTCTATGATATGATCATGTTTTGTTAAAGTTATCGGCAACTGGCATGAGCCTCATGGCTGTCTCTTTGTTGCATAAGATGCAAGCGCCATATAATTGCTTTACTTTATCGCCATGCGATAGCAATAGTTGCAAAAGCAATAGTTGGCGAGACGACCATGTGACGACACGTTGATAAAGATCAAGATGATGGAGATCATGGTGTCATGCCGGTAACGATGGTGATCATGATGGTGCTTTGGAGATGGAGATCAAAGGCACAAGATGATGATGTCCATATCATATCACTTATATTGATTGCATGTGATGTTTATCCTTTATGCATCTTATTTAGCTTAGTTCGGTGGTAGCATTATAAGATGATCTCTCACTAAATTTCAAGGTATAAGCGTTCTCCCTGAGTATACACCGTTGCTACAGTTCGTCGTGCCAAGACACCACGTGATGATCGGTTGTGATAAGCTCTACGTTCACATACAACGGGTGCAAGCCAGTTTTGCACACGCAAAATACTCGGGTTAAACTTGACAAGCCTAGCATATGCAGATATGGCCTCGGAACACTGAGTCCAAAAGGTCGAGCGTGAATCATATAGTAGATATGATCAACATAGTGATGTTCACCATTGAAAGCTACTCCATCTCACATGATGATCGGACATGGTTTAGTTGATATGGATCACGTGATCACTTAGATGATTAGAGGGAATTGCTCGCATATAGCTTCCCCATTTTATTTATGATATGTTACTAGAGAAAACTATGTTGAAAGATGTTAGTAGCAATGATGCGGACTAGCTTGAATCAAATCAAGTGGGAGTTAATCTTCTAGATAAGATAGTAACTGACAAAAGTTCTCTAGTCACTATCACCAACTTACTAGAAATTCGTGATGAACTATAATATGCAAGTGATGACGAAAAAAATTCCTGAGCTCTTCGCGATGCTGAAATCGGTGAAGGTAGAAATCAAGAAAAGCATCAAGTGTTGATGGTTGACAAGACCACTAGTTTCAAGTAAAATGGCAAGGGAAAGAAAGGAAACTTCAAGAAGAATGGCAAGTAAGTTGCCACTCCCATGAAGAAGCCCAAAGCTAGACCCAAGCCTGAAACTGAGTGCTTCCACTACAAAGGAAATGGTCACTAGAAGCGGAACTGCCCTAAATACTTGGCGGATAAGAAGGATGGCAAAGTGAACAAAAGTATATATGATATACATGTTATTGATGTGTACTTTACTAGTGTTCATAGTAACCCCTAGGTATTTGATACCGATTCAGTTGCTATGATTAGTAACTCGAAACAGGAGTTGCAAAATGAACAGAGACTAGTTGAGGGAAACGTGACGATGTGTGTTGGAAGAGATTCCAAGGTTGATAAGATCACCATCGCACACTCCCTTTACCTTCGGGATTAGTGTTGAACCTAAAATAAATGTTATTTGATGTTTGTGTTGAGCATAAATATGATTGGATCATGTTTATTGCAATACGGTTATTCATTTAAGTCAAAGAATAATTGTTGTTCTATTTACATGAATAAAACTTTCTATGGTCATACACTCAATATAAATGGTTTACTGAATCTCGGTCGTAGTGATACACATATTCATAATATTGAAGCCAAAAGATGCAAAGTTAATAATGATAGTGCAACTTATTTTTGGCACTTCCGTTTAGGTCATATTGGTGTAAAGCGCATGAAGAAACTCCATGTTGATGGACTTTTGGAATCACTTGATGCTTGCGAACCATGCATCATGGGCAAGATGACTAAGACTCCGTTCTTCAGAACAATGAAGCGAGCAACGGACTTGTTGGAAATAATACATACTAATGTGTGCGGTCCAATGAGTGTTGAGGCTCGCGGCGGGTATCGTTATTTCCTGACCTTCACAGGTGATTTGAGCAGATATGGGTATATCTGCTTGATGAAACATAAGTCTGAAACATTTGATAAGTTCAAAGAATTTCAGAGTGAAGTGGAAAATCATCGTAACAAAAAAATAAAGTTTCTGCGATCTGATCATCGAGGAGAATATTTGAGTTACGAGTTTGGTCTTCATTTGAAACAATGCGGAATAGTTTCGCAACTCACGCCACCTGGAACATCACAGCGTAATGGTGTGTCCGAACGTCATAACCGTACTTTATTAGATATGGTGCGATCTATGATATCTCTTACCGATTTATCACTATTGTTTTGGGGTTGTACATTAGAGATAGTTGCATTCACGTTAAATAGGGCACCATATGAATCCGTTGAGACGACATCGTATGAACTGTGGTTTAGCAAAAGAACCTAAGTTGTCGTTTCTTAAAGTTTGGGGCTATGATGCTTATGTGAAAAAAATTCAACCTAATAAGCTCGAACCCAAATCGGATAAATGCGTCTTCAAAGGATACCCAAAGTAAACTCTTGGGTACACCTTTTATCACAGATCCGAAGGCAAGAAATTCGTTGCTAAGAGTGGATCCTTTCTAGAGAAGAAGTTTCTCTCGAAAGAAGTGAGTGGAAGGAAAGTAGATCTTGATGAGGTAATTGTACCTTCTCCCAAATTGGAAAGTAGTTCATCACAAAAATTAGTTCCAGTGATTCCTACACCAATTAGTGAGGAAGCTAATGATGATGATCATGAAACTTCAGATCAAGTTACTACCGAACCTCGTAGGTCAATCAGAGTACGGTCCGCACCAGAGTGGTACGGTAATCCTGTTCTGGAAGTCATGTTACTAGACCATGATGAACCTACCAACTATGAGGAAGCGAAGATGAGCCCAGATTCCACAAAATGGCTTGAGGCCATGAAATCTGAGATGGGATCCATGTATGAGAACAAAGTATGGACTTTGATTGACTTGCACGATGATCGGTGAGTCATTGAGAATAAATGGATCTTCAAGAGGAAGACGGACGCTGATAGTAGTGTTACTATCTACAAAGCTCGAATTTTCGCAAAAGGTTTTCGACAAATTCAAGGGACTACGATGAGATTTTCTCACTCGTATCGATGCTTAAAAGTCTGTCCGAATCATGTTAGCAGTTGCTGCATTTTATGAAATCTGGCAAATGGATGTCAAAACTGCATTCCTTAATGGATTTCTTAAAGAGAGTTGTATATGATGCAACCATAAGGTTTTGTCGATCCTAACGGTGCTAACAAAGTGAGCAAGCTCCAGCGATCCATCTATGGACTGGTGCAAGCATCTCGGAGTTGGAATATATGCTTTGATAAAGTGATGAAAGCATATGGTTTTATACAGACTTGAAGTGAAGCTTGTATTTACAAGAAAGTGAGTGGGGGCACTACATCATTTCTGATAAGTATATGTGAATGACATATTGTTGATCGGGAATAATGTAGAATTTTCTGGAAAGCATAAAGGAGTGTTTGAAAGGAGTTTTTCAAAGAAAGACCTCGGTGAATCTACTTACATATTGAGCATCAAGATCTATAGAGAAAGATCAAGACGCTTGATATATTTTCAATGAGTACATGCCTTGACAATATTTTGAAGTAGTTCAAAATGGAACAATCAAAGAAGGAGTTCTTGCCTGTGTTGCAAGGTGTGAAGTTGAGTAAAGACTCAAAACCCGGACACGGCAGAAAATAGAAAGAGAATGAAAAGGCATTCCATACGCCTCAGTCATAGGTTCTATAAAGTATGATATGCTGTGCACCAGACCTATTGTGTACCTCACCATAAGTTTGGCAAGAGGGTACAATAGTGATCCAGGAGTGGATCACTGGACAACAGTCAAAAATATCCTTAGTGGAATAAGGAAATGTTTCTCAGTTATGGAGGTGACAAAGAGTTCGTCGTAAAGAGTTACGTCGATGCAAGCTTTGACACCGATCTGGATGACTCTAAGTCTCGATCTAGATACATATTGAAAGTGGGAGCAATGAGCTAGAGTAGCTCCGTGCAAAGCATTGTAGACATAGAAAATTTGCAAAATACATACGACTCTGAATGTGGCAGACCCGTTGACTCTTTGGGTGTTAATCACATAGTGATGTGAACTAGATTATTGACTCTAGTAAACCCTTTGGGTGTTAGTCACATGGAGATGTGAACTAATCACATAAAGATGTGAACTATTGGTGTTAAATCACATGATGATGTGAACTAGATTATTGACTCTAGTGCAAGTGGGAGACTGAAGGAAATATGCCCTAGAGGCAATAATAAAGTTGTTGTTTATATTTCCTTATATCATGATAAATGTTTATTATTCATGCTAGAATTGTATTAATCGGAAACTTAGTACATGTGTGAATACATAGACAAACAGAGTGTCCCTAGTATGCCTCTACTTGACTAGCTCGTTAATCAAAGATGGCTAAGTTTCCTAGCCATGGACATGTGTTGTTATTTGATGAATCGGATCAAATCATTAGAGAATGATGTGATGGACAAGACCCATCCGTTAGCTTAGCATAATGATCGTTCAGTTTTATTGCTACTGCTTTCTTCATGACTTATACATGTTCCTCTGACTATGAGATTATGCAACTCCCGAATACCGAAGGAACACCTTGTGTGCTATCAAACGTCACAACGTAACTGGGTGATTATAAGGATGCTCTACAGGTGTCTACGATGGTGTTTGTTGAGTTGGCACAGATCGAGATTAGAATTTGTCACTCCGTCTATTGGAGAGGTATCTCTGGGCCCTCTCGGTAATGTACATCACTATGAGCCTTGCAAGCAATGTGACTAATGTGTTAATTGCGGGATGATGCATTACGGAACGAGTAAAGAGACTTGCCGGTAACAAGATGAACTTGGTATGGTGATGCCGACGATCGAATCTTGGGCAAGTAACATACCGATGACAAAGGAAACAACGTATGTTGTTATGCGGTTTGACCGATAAAGATCTTCGTAGAATATGTAGGAACCAAGATGAGCATCCAGGTTCCGCTATTGGTTATTGCCCAGAGATGAGTCTTGGTCATGTCTACATAGTTCTCTAACCCGTAGGGTCCGCACGCTTAACGTTCTGTGATGATTTGTATTATGAGTTATGTGATTTGATGACCGAAGTTTGTTTGGAGTGCCGGATGAGATCGGGGACATGACGAGGAGTCTCGAAATGGTCGAGACGTAAAGATTGATATATTGGAAGGCTATATTCGGACATCGGAAAGGTTCCGAGTGATTTGGGTATTTTTCGGAGTACCGGGGAGTTACTGGAATTCGTATTTGGCCTTAATGGGCCATACGGGAAAGGAGAGAAAGGCCTCAAGGGAGGCCGCGCCCCTTCCCCATGGACTGGTCCGAATTGGACTAGGGAAAGGGGGCGCCCCCTTCCTTCCTTCTCCTTCTTCCTTCCCTTTTTCCTATTTCATGTGGGAGGTGGAATCCTACTAGGACTAGGGAGTCCTAGTAGGACTCCACACTTTGGGCGCGCCCTATGAGGGCAGGCCTCCTCCTCCCTCCATCCTTTATATACGTGGCCAGGGGGACCCCATAGACACACAAGTTGATCATTGATCTCTTAGCCGTGTGCGGTGCCCCCTTCACCATAATCCACCTCGGTCATATCGTAGCGGTGCTTAGACGAAGCCCTGTTCCGGTAGCATCATCATCACCGTCATCACGCCATCATGCTGATGAAGCTCTCCCTCGACACTCTGTTGGATCGTGAGTTCATGGGACGTCACCGAGCCGAACGTGTGCAGATCGTGGAGGTGTCGTACTTTCGGTACCAGGATCGGTCGATCGTGAAGACGTATGACTACATAAACCGCGTTGTCATAACGCTTCAGCTTATGGTCTATGAGAGTACGTGGACAACACTCTTCCCCTCTTGTTGCTATGCATCACCATGATCTTGCGTGTGCATAGAATTTTTTTGAAATTATTGCGTTCCCCAACAGCCATGTCATGACACCATGCCAAGTTTCATGATTTTCATGCGTGTTTTGGAATTATAGGAATTAAAAAACCAAGTTTCTCAATCTTTCCGGCCGAGCGACGATGCCCAAATGTTTGAATTTCACTCCAATCTCTTGCATGGGACCTAGAAATTCACCCAAGGACACACATGTGATTTTTCAAATAACTTTCGTGCACTAGAGCCTATGCTTGTAGTTCAAATTTGAATTATGCACATTAAATGCCTAGAAACTCAATTAATGTATAAAAAAGGCGAAACGAGTCCGGAATAATTCCAAAATTTAGCACGATACTTATATTTGGTCTAATCTGGCTGTGTAAAAAAATTAAGGCGGGAGAAGGCAGTGTATGTATGTCGTTTCGCACACGAAGGTGACACTTTCCCTCTCGGAACCACGAGCCTTCTTGAGGGAAGCTCCGGTTTGCAAGAAGCTTACACCAAAGCTTGTCCCAATTCAGCCAAAAAATTACCGCAGCATATTCATGCCATGTCATGACACCTCGCCAAGTTTCATGATTTTCAGGCGTGTTTTGGAATTATAGGAATTAAAAAACCAAGTTTCTCAATCTTTTCGGTCGAGCCACGACGCCCAGATGTTTGAATTTCAGTCCCATCTCTTTCATGGGACCTAGAAATTCACTCAAGGACACACATGTGATTTTTCAAACAACTTTGGTGCACTGGAGCTTGTGCTTGTAGTTCAAATTTGAATTATGCACATTAAATGCCCAGAAACTCAATTAATGTATAAAAAAGGCCAAACAAACCCGAAATAATCCCAAAACTTAGCACGGTACTTCTATTTGGTCTAATCTGGCTGTGTAAAAAATTAAGGCGGGAGAAGGCAGTGTACGTATGTCGTTTCGCACACAGAGGTGACATGTTCCCTCTCGGAACCACGAGCCTTCTTGAGGGAAGCTCCGGTTTGCAAGAAGCCTACACCAAAGCTTGTCCCAATTCGGCCAAACAAATTATCGCAACATGTTGGTGCCATGTCATGGGACCATGCCAAGTTTCATGATTTTCAGGCGTGTTTGGGAATTACAAGAATTAAAAAATCAAGTTTCTCAATCTTTCCGGCCGAGCCACGACACCCAGATGTTTGAATTTCACTCCCATCTCTTGCATGGGACCTAGAAATTCACCCAAGGGCACACATGTGATTTTTCAAACAACTTTGGTGCACTGGAGCACGTGCTTGTAGTTCAAATTTGAATTATACACAATAAATGCACAGAAACTCAATTAATGCATTAAAAAGGTCAAACGAACACGGAATAATTCCAAAATTTAGCACGATACTTCTATTTGGTCTAATCTGCCTGTTTAAAAAAATTAAGGCAGGAGAAGGTAGTGTACGTATGTCGTTTCGCATACGGAGGTGACACGTTCCCTCATGAAACCAGGAGCCTTCTTGAGGAAAGCTCTGGGTTGCAAGAAGCTTACACCAAAGCTTGTCCCAATTCGGCCAAAAAAATTACTGCAGCATGTTGGTGCCATGTCATGACACCATGCCAAGTTTCATGATTTTCAGCCATATTTTGGATTTACAGGAACTAAAAAACCAAGTTTCTCAATCATTCCGGCCGAGCCACGACACCCAGATGTTTGAATTTTATTATCATTTCTTGCATGGGACCTATAAATTCACCTAAAGACACACATGTGATTTTTCAGCAAACTTTGGTGCATTGGAGTATGTGCTTGTAGTTCAAATTTGAATTATGCAAATTAAATGCCCAGAAACTCAATTAATGCATAAAAATGCCAAATGAACCAGGAATAATTCCAAATTTAAACACGACACCCATGTACTAGTTGCATGTTCACTGTACGTAAATGTTCTAGCAATTCAAACACCATCCTTTCCCTCTGTAACACCATTTTGTCATTCAAAACATAATGAAAAAATCAGGTATACCACAAACAGTTTACTAGAAAGAATCGTGTGGGATGCGATATAAAATATCTTGGCGCACCGTCATGTCTGGCTTATGCAGGAAGCTTCGTCGTCTACAGTCCACCGCCCTCGCTTGAACCACACTTGTGCTCCAGTTTCTCATGGCACCGAGCGAAAAAAATTTGCCACCGCGGAAATATCTATCTCCCGCCCCCTCTCTCCCACCAAAAGCCACATTTCCGTTGTTCCTCCTTGCTTTCCAAGTTCAAACCTTCACTGCTGCTTACTGGCAGCTCAGCCTCCTCGCAGGCGACCCTTCTTCTTGCAGCACCGCCTCCTCACCGGCTACCCTTCTTATTGCAGCGCCGCCTCCTCGTCGGCGACCCTTCTTCTTGCTGCACGGTCTCCTCGCCGCTGACCCTTCTTCTTGCTGCGCGGCCTCGTCGATATGGTCAGGTAATCCACACCCCACCCACACCATCCTCCTCCTTTCCCATCCCACATGCCCCGACTGATGGAGCGACACCTTCCATTGAAATCACTGCCCCCCTCCTCCAATTAAGCGTCGCCCACAGCCATTTTACATGCAGTATAACATGGAGCTGAGTAGCATGCGTCCGCTCGCGCAAACGATGTCACTATGGCTGACATGTGTGTCGACCGCCAGATCTTGGAGGAGCACCTCGTCTTCGAGGCCACCGTTGACACCGTCGCGCAGTTGTCTACTTTAAAATACAGTTCATGATGTTTTCTCGAGGCCACTTCCAGTGCCTTCTAGTGATTTGTCCTCTGTAATGTTAATACGCAATCTGATGTTCAGTTAACAGTTTGGTCCTCTGAAATGTAATGTTCAGTTAACACTTTGGTCCAACAATTGCTACATTTCGTAGTACTGTTCTCAAGCATTCTTTGTTTTGTTAACTTTCTTATCTTCTAGTACATGTTTCTATTCTGCAATGTCATGCTCAGTTAACTATTTTGGTTCATTTGGTCTGCTGTCCATTTCACTATTTGGTTCAATTCTGCAATTTGATTTTCATTTGTTGTGGGTACAATTTTTTATTGTTATGCATGTGACACCAATCAAATTTGGCCGTACTCAATACATATTCTACTGATAGTATGGAAACCCTCAGTTAACCTAATCAAGATCTTCCTTATGTGTGTTGCAGGGAAACAATGGGAGACACTGCGGTTTACCATCGAGGTTTGTTCAAGCAGGGTCCTTCGGCTAATAGCACATTATTGTGCAGTTGCAGGAATCATTCTAATATTTAGGTTTCTTACAATTTGGTCTTGCACATGTAGGTCCTGCTGTCAGAGGCTTAGACCCACTGTTTGACCCATTTTCCATATGGGGAAATGAGATGTCCATGAATATCAGTCAAGTCAAGAAACTCAGAAGGATTGTTAGGATGAAGAAACTTACGATGAATAACGGCAAGATCTTTGTTTGCACAATGAAGAAGACATCAGTCAACTATAGGATGGTACCAACTATTTTACCTTATTTTTACCCCTTGCGCCATTTCAAAATTTACAATAGCGATTTATGGATAGCTTTGTTTTCAGTACTTTTCAAAGCAGTTCACCGATGGTTACCTCTCAAACCACCTACGTGGTCAAAAGCCGAGGAAGGTATTCATTCAACACCCACGGTACAATATTGAAGTCTTGCTGAAGAGGACGAAGGTTGGGCGGGCAATTATCCATAGCCACTGGCCTAAAGTTGCAAGGACATTCAACATCACTGAAGGCTCAATATTTGCCTTCTGCTTCTGCAGTTTCCCAGGTGAGATTCATCTATCTATTTACCGTGTATGATGCTACTTTCCAAAGGTTTTTGATGCTGCATATGAAACTTGGTGCTGTTGTGTATTGGCGTAACTGAGTGCCGAAGCTATCTGATGTAATTCGATTATGAAATCTTGGTTGCTTTTATACGAATATGAAATATCTGGCATGTTTTATAAGAAATATCAGTTTGATTAGTACATGGATTATCAATAATAGGCTAATTACCCTGCTTATTGGGGTTTTTTATTGCAACCGGTTACTTAGACAACACTGTGGGCGATGAACTCAAACAACCCGCACGGTTTCTAGAAAGTAGGCGTGTTCGATCTAGGGATGGCAATGGGTAGGGTATGGGCGGGTACAACCACCTTCTACCCAAACCCATACCCATAGAAAATTTCTATACCCACCCACTTCAATACCCATGGGCATAAATTGGTACCCATGCACATACCCATCAGGTATGCTATACCCAATGGATACCCGGTGGGTACAATATATAACATTGAATTTTTTGAAATTTAGAGAAATGAGTTTAAAATTTAAGTGATGATGGAGGAGCAGCACTGACGCGCGATCCTCGGGTGAGTGGACTCTTCAAGGCATCCATCGAGTATGATCAACGATTGGTGGAAGCCCAGCACGGTGGGAGGCACTGGTGGAAATGGGGGGTCGCTAGATCGATAGTTGGAGACATGAGTCCGATAGTGAAGAGTCGATATTTCATCTTTTCGAGGAGTCACATAGGATGTAGGAGCAGTGGTGGCCTATGAGCTATGACCAACTTAAGGAATACGAGATTTAGGGTGGGCCATAGGAGTTGGATGTTGAACCCACATGTCTTAGGAGTTATTTTCACTAATTATATTTTTCTAGGTATCCATTGGGTTACCCATGGGCAAAATTTCATACCCATACCCTACCCATATATTTTGCGGGTATGGGTACCCATTACCCGTGGGTATAAAATGTCTCCAAATCTTGCCCATGTCCATTGTTTTCGGGTAGGGTACCCACGGGTACCCATACCCATGGGAAAAACTGCCATCCCTAGTTCGATCAACTAACAATCACACATGGCTTCCGGCAGTGAACTGTTTGCGTTAGACCACCTTGCACAAATGTTTCCACACAAAGAACTGTGTGGTATGTACATACCTACGGAAATAATTTTCTGGGATTCACCATGTGGGATGTACATACCTACAGCAATGATTTCTGGGATTCAACGTGTGGGATGTACATACCTATAGAAATGATTTCTGGGATTCACCGTGTGGGATGTACATACCTACGGAATTGATTTCTGGGATTCACCGTGTGGGATGTACATACCTACGGAAATGATTGGGTTTCGATGCCTCGCTCGATCGCACACGGCCCCAGCCTGGGTCCCAGGAGGGCCTATCCCCGATGATTTCTAGGTTATGTGGGAAGGACACCCTATCGCACACACTCACTTGGCGACGGTTCCAAATGCCGTCATGGAAAGGAGTTTTAAACCGTTTGTTTAGGACGTCGCTATACCAGTGCCATCAATATAATCCTTAATAAGAACAAACTTCTCCGATATGGTGTAGTTTGGAGAATTCAAAAAGATAATAGGACTATCATGTGTGGGTGCAATAACAATAAAGTCATTCTTAACATAAGGATCTATAGCAAGTTCATCTCCATAAGCATAATTCAAATTGGCATCAGGACAAGCATAGCAATCATCAAGTTCATCAAAAAGGGATATCTCAAAAGAATCAATGGGATCATAGCAATTATCATGGCATTCATCCTTGGGTAAGAACGAACGGACATTAAACAATGTATGAGTTGGAGGGTTACTCTCATTAGAAGGTGGGCACGGGTAGCTAATCCACTCTTCCTCCGTTTGTTCTTCACTCTCCTCATCATCTTTTTCATCCAATGAGCTCACAGTTTCATCAATTTCTTCTTCCATAGACTCCTACAAAATATTAGTCTCTTCTCGGACAGCTGAGATTTTCTCAATAAATTCATCAATATCGGAATTATATTTATAATTATCATAGCAATATTTAAGGATGGCAAAATTTTCAGGTCTATAAACATCATCATCAAAAGCTTCAAACTTTTCAAACAAAGATTCAATTTCATAAGCACCCTTAAAAGCAATAAATTCTTCTATTCGTTCCACATCATAATAATCATATATACCATTAGCATAAGAGGCCAAGGTTTCATTATCATTAAATTTGCATGAAAAGGGAAGGTTTGGAGCGTTCATCCTAGAGCAACAACTATAATCGTATCTCAAGCATAAATCCCGAGCATACCAATGCAACATATAAATTAAATCCCATAAAAGTTTTCTTTTTTGTGTCAACCGATAATCCCTAAAGTATTCACATTAATCCAACATTACTGCCATTATCATGTTGAATGGGGTTTTCTCAGGATTATCAAAGTAGTGCGTAATATTTTTCACATAACGAGCATCGAGGGTTTTAGGAGGTTCCCCATCTCCATGAGTAGCAGGTACAACTAATTTTTTTGGTGTTTCGTGTTCCATATCCATAACTAAAGATAGAGAACAACTTAGAACAGGAAATAGAAACTACTTAGTGATAAAGCAGACAAGCACACACGAGAATATTCACCCCACGCTATTGCTCCCTGGCAACGGCGCCGGAAAAAGGTCTTGATAACACACAAGTATAGGGGATCGTTTGTAGCCTTCTTCAATAAATAAGAGTGTCGAACACAACGAGGAGCTAAAGGCAGAACAAATATTCCCTCAGGCTCTATCGACCACCGGTACAACTCTACGCACACTTGACATTTGCTTTACCCAAAACAAGTATGAAACTATTTTGTAGGAGTGATGCTAGAACTATTTTGCAAGAATAAAACTACGAGAACTTTGCAAGATAATAAAATTTAGGTGTTTAGTAAAAGGGTTTTTGTCAACAAGAAATTTATTTGTCCCTAGGCAATTGATAACAAGTACCGTTAATCATTCTTGCAATTCTATATGAGGGAGAGGCATGATCTAACATACTTTCTCTACTTGGATCATATGCACTTATTATTGGAACTCTAGCAAGCATCCGTAACTACTAAAGATCATTAAGGTCGTGAAACCCAACCATAGCATTAAGTATCAAGTCCTCTGTATCCCATACGCCATAGCCCACCTACTCAGGTTTAAGCTTCTGTCACTCTCGCAACCCACCATAAGCGAACCATGAACATATTGCAACACCATACAGTGGGGGCCCCTCATGTTTGCGTGAGAACGGAGGGCACCGTAGGACAACACCATAGATAAAATATACAATCATACCAACCAAGATCATGATTAACCCACAGGACAAAACGTATCTACTCAAACATCATAGGATAACCTTAGATCATTGGGAAATAATATATGGAGTTGAGCACCATGTTTAATAGAGATTACAGCGGGGAGAAGGGGTGTAACACCGCTACAAATAGGGGGGGAGAGTTGGTGTTGACGGTAGCAAGATTGTTGATGTAGATCGTCGTCCCGATCGTTGCCCCGGTGGCACTCCGGCGCCACCGGAAGCGAGGGGGAGAGAGCCCCCCCCATCCTTCTTCTTCCTTGGCGTCCCCCTAGATGGGAGGAGAGTTCCCCCTTTGGTCCATTGTCTCCATGGCGGCGGAGGGGTGGGAGCCCCTCCGAGATTGGATCTCCCTCTCTGTGCTCTTCTGTTTCGTGTTCCCAGATCTGACCCTTCACGATTTCTTAAATTCTCGGAGATCCATTACTCCGATTGCGCTGAAATTTTTACATGATTTTTTCCATAGGTTATCTTTCTTGCGCCAGAAGAAGGGCCCCGACCGACCTTTGAGGAGGGCACAAGACACCTGGGCATGCCAGGGGGTGCCTGTCACGCCCTGGTGGGTTGTGGGCTCTGTGGGCCCCCGTTTGCATTGATTCCACCTCCCCAAAATCACATATATTCCAAAATAAATCTCCGTAAATTTTTATCGGGTTTGGACTTCGTTTGATATGGATATTCTACGAAACAAAAAACATGCAACAAACAGGAACTGGCACTCGGCATTGGATCAATAGGTTAGTCCAATAAATCATATAAAAAGTTGTATAATATTGGCATGAAACAATCGAAAATTATAGATACGACGGAGACGTATCAAGAGGTTTTGGAAGTTTAAGTCTATGACGCATCGGTGACTCCGAGTGCTCCTCACCCAGAGGGTTCGAATCTGACTTGATCAAACTTTGTGATGTAGCATGAATAGAGTTTAAGACGATAAAAGCATAGATAGCTAGAGGGAGTACTTAAGCTTTCTTGTCCATCCATTTGGCAAAAGAAAAATACCAAACAATCAAAGCAACAAATGGATGTCCTCGAATGAGAAAAATATGCAATCAACATGCTCACAGAATAAGATGGCAAATGAAATATGTGGCAAAGCGTGCACAAACACTCTAGCATCTATCAAGCAATTGGCGATGACTAGGTCATCTATATATAAGTATATTGACTGAGGAGTCAAATGAGAACATTTGATCGTAGGCCATACTCATCGTTTAAGCACAAGTGGGGTTACCACTTTTACATAAAGCATTGTTGTGTTCACACCATTAGAGTTGCTTTAGCTCAATTTTTTATAGTAAAGCTCCCCCTAGATGTGATATCCCCCCTAAGAGGGATGAACTAACCTTGGGTTTTGTCGATGATGACTTCATGTAGATGTTGAAGATGTGGATGCTCAATGTTGATGTAGATCATATGGAGCAATCCATTGGAGTGAGTTGCACTTTCAATACCTACATGGGTTAGTCCCACAAGGAACAAACAAGGATATCCATAGACATAGAGTGAAATACACACAAGAGGATCTCCATGAAAGCATTAGGTTACCTTGTCCCTTGTCTTACCAACAAGAGAGTTTGTGACTCCTTGAACTAGTGCAAGATGTGGAGGTTGTTTGCACTTGTTCTTGCCAAAATGAATATGAGTGAAGTGTGTTGGTGGAGTCACCCTCAAGAACTCTCTAAATCTTCTTCTTCGGGATCCACATCAACTTGATGGGAATCCTTGGAGTTGTTGTCGTACTTGATGAAGTAGAACTTGATGTAGCCTTGGGAACCCACTTGACGAAGGCCTTAGGAGCTTCTTCAAATGCGTCAATCTCCTCTTGAAGCTTGTCCTTGCCTTTTTGCTTGTGGTCTTGTGGTGGAAGATCATCTTGAGCTTCTGTTCCTTTGAAGGAAGTAGGATCATACTTCTCTTGTTGAGGAACAAACTTCGTCTTGGGGTATTGATCTTCTTCCCACTCAACTCCATTGGCATTGAACTTTCGTTCAAAACCAACACCTTGATTCTTCCGGTGCCTTCCTTGCTTGCGTACAATTTCCTCAAATTGCTTACTTCTGGCAAGGCTCTTGTAAACACCTTTCTCTATAACTCCCTTGAATAAGCTATTTTCTTGCTCAAGTGTAACTTGGCTAAGAGAATCATTAGTGGAATCAAGAGAACTACTAGAAGCAACAATATCGGATTTAGCATAATTATTGTTACTACTAGAAGAATCTTTCTTACTCTTGTTGCTATATTTTACTTGTGGCATGTAAGTAGACAAGAGTAAACGCTTGGCAATGTAAGAAGAACTTCTCTTACGATTATCATCATTGATTGCTTTTAAGAACCCATGCTCTTGCTCAAGATTGAGCTTTTCAAAGCCTAGCTTCTCATGAGTCTTTGAAAGCTCTCGATGATCTTCCAATGTAGTTTCATGAGCTAACTTAAGAGTGTTTAGTTCTTTAGTTAGACGCTCAATCACCTTCTTATCATTGTCATTCGTTTTATCTTGATTAGCATGATTAATAGCAAGTTCATCATAGTTTTCATCACTAGAGTTGTCAACAACTATATCATCATCACCTAGCAAATCATCTTCATCACTATTGAAATCAACATACTTGGGGTGTGATACCTTTGGGCCTTTAGCCATGAAGCATCTTCCAATTCCTTCATATGGTGAGTCAAATATGTCATAGGAGTTGGTTGACACAAGTGCTAGACCGGCAACACCTTCATCTTGAGTATATCTGGAGTCGGAGTGATAACTTCTCTCAGAGTGGTGGTCGGAGTCGGAGCCGGATACCCATTCACCAACATGAGCTTGATGTCTTCATTTTGTATAGCTCCTTGATGACTTGTCCTTCCTTTCCGAATCCGTGCTTCTATGAGAGGTTCTTCGTTCATAACGATCATCTCTACTCCTTCTCTCTCTTGGAGGTGATTCTTCTCTTCTACTTCTCCTTTTAGGTGCGTCTTCTCTTATTTTGTAGGGAGCCGTACACTCGTTGGAGTAGTGTCCGAGTCTTCAACAATTGTAGCAATTACGCTCATGACTAGAAGATATTTTGTCATTGTAGGACCTTGACTTGGAACTTATTTCTTTGCTTCTACTCTTGTAGAACTTGTTGAAGTTCTTCACCATTAAGCTCAATTCCTCATTGAATACTTGTTTCTCACTTGATGATGTATGAGCATCACATGAGGCTTTGTAAGCACCACTAGACTTGTTGTGAAGCTCTTCTTTATCCTTGAGTGACATCTCATGAGCAACAATTCTACCAATGACTTCCGTTGGCTTGAGATCTTTGTAATTGGTCATCATTTGGATTAATGTGCACATGGTGTCATATTTTCCATCCAAGGCTCTTAGGATCTTCTTGATGATGAATCTGTCGGTCATCTCTTCACTTCCTCAGCCGGCAATCTCATTTGTGATGAGAGCAAGCCTAGAGTACATTTCAGCGACACCTTCACCATCCTTCATTTTGAATTTGTCAAGTTGACTTTGAAGCACATCCAATTTGGATTCCTTGACGGAGTCGGCACCTTCGTGAATATCAATCAAAATATCCCAAATTTCCTTTGCATTCTCAAGACGGCTGATTTTATTGAATTCTTCGGGGCACAGTCTGTTGAAGAGGATATCGTAAGCTTGAGCATTGTATTGCAGCATCTTCAATTCTTCCGCGGTAGCTTCACGATTCGGTTCTCTCCCATCAAAGAATTCACCTTGCAAGCCAATACACACAATAGCCCAAATGGCGGGGTTGTGGCCTAGAATATGCATTTTCATCTTATGCTTCCAACTAGCAAAATTAGTACCATCAAATTAAGGACCTCTACGGTGGTAATTCCCTCTCTAGATGCCATACTCTCCTAGGTTGTGAAACCAAGTCTATGATCACCAAAGCTATGGAAATCAAGGAAAATGGAGACCAAGGCTCTGATACCACTTGTAGGATCGAAAATATGTCCAGGGGTGATTAGACTACTTGACCAAATAAAATCTAGCCTTTTCCCAATTTTAAGTCTTGGCAGATTTTAGCAACTTATCACAAATCAAGCAATCAACCCACACATACAATTCTAAGAGTATAGCAGCGGAATGTAAATCATTTGCATATGAAGGTAAAGGGAGGAGTTTGAGGGGAGCAAATGCAATGTAGACATGGAGATTTTTGGCGTGGTTCTGATAGGTGGTGCTATCGTACATCCACGTTGATGGAGACTTCAACCCACGAAGGGTAATGGCTACACGAGTCCATAGAGGGCTCCACCCACGAAGGGTCCACAAATAAGCAACCTTGTCTATCCCACCATGCCCATCGCCCACGAAGGACGTGCCTCACTTGGGTAGATCTTCATGAAGTAGGCGATCTCCTTGCCCTTACAAACTCCTTGGTTCAACTCCACAATCTTGACGGAGGCTCCCAAGTGACACCAAACCGACACCACTCTCCAAAAGGTAATAGATGGTGTGTTGATGATGAACTCCCTGCTCTTGTGCTTCAAATGATAGTCTCCCCAACACTCAACTCTCTCTCACGGATTTGGATATGGTGGAAAGATGATTTGAGTGGAAAGCAACTTGCACTGGTGCGCGTCGGTCCTAAACAAACGGTTTTAAACCCCTTTCCGCGACAGCATCTAGAACCGTCGCCAAGTGAGTGTGGGCGATAGGGGGGTCCTTCCCACACGACCCAGAAACCGTCGAGGATATGCCCTCCTGGCACACACGTTCGGCAAAATGAGGTCGTGTGCGACCGGCGAGCGCTCAAATACGGAAATACATACATGATACGTCTCCAACGTATCTATAATTCTTGATTGTTCCATGCTATTATATTATCTGTTTTGGATGTTAATGGGCTTATTTATACACTTTTATATTATTTTTGGGACTAACCTACTAACCCAAGGCCCAGTGCAAATTGCTGTTTTTTTGCCTATTTCAGTGTTTCGTAGAAAAGGAATATCAAACGGAATCCAAATGAAATGAAACCTTCGGGAGAGTTATTTTTGGAACAAACGTGATCCAGGGGACTTGGAGTAGACGTCAAGAAACAAACAAGGCGGCCACTAGGCAGGGAGGCACGCCTACCCCCCTGGGCGTGCCCCCACCCTCATGGGCCCCTCGCAGCTCCATCGACCTACTTCTTCCTCCTATATATATATATCCATATACCCCGAAAACATCCAGGAGCACCATGAAACCCTATTTCCACCGCCGCAACCTTCTGTACCCAAGAGATCCCATCTTGGGGCCTTTTCCGGAGCTCTGCCGGAGGGGGAATCGATAAAGGAGGGCTTCTACATCAACACCATAGCCTCTCCGATGATGTGTGAGTAGTTTACCACAGACCTTCGGCTCCATAGTTATTAGCTAGATGGCTTCTTCTCTCTCTTTGGATCTCAATACAATGTTCTCCTTGATCTTCTTGGAGATCTATTTGATGTAACTCTTTTTGCGGTGTGTTTGTCGAGATCCGATGAATTGTGGGTTTATGATCAAGTTTATCTATGAACAATATTTGATTCTTCTCTGAAATCTTTTATGTATGATTGGTTATCTTTGCAAGTCTCTTCGAATTATCAGTTTGGTTTGGCCTACTAGATTGATCTTTCTTGCAATGGGAGAAGTGCTTAGCTTTGGGTTCAATCTTGCGGTGTCCTTTCCCAGTGACAGCAGGGGTAGCAAGGCACGTATTGTATTGTCGACTTCAAGGATAAAAAGATGAGGTTTATATCATATTGCTTGAGTTTATCCCTCTACATCATGTCATCTTGCCTAATGTGTTACTCTGTTCTTAGAACTTAATACTCTAGATGCATGCTGGATAGCGGTCGATGTGTGGAGTAATAGTAGTAGATGCAGAATCGTTTCTGTCTACTTGTCGCGGACGTGATGCCTATATACATGATCATGCCTAGATATTATCATAATTATGCACTTTTCTATCAATTGCTCGACAGTAATTTTTTCACCCACCGTAATACTTATGCTATCTTAAGAGAAGCCACTAGTGAAACCTATGGCCCCTGGGTCTATCTTTTATCATATAAGTTTCCAATCTATTTTATTTTGCAATCTTTACTTTCAATCTATATCATAAAAATACAAAAAAAATATTTATCTTATTATTATTATCTCTATCAGATCTCACTCTCGTAAGTGACCGTGAAGGGATTGACAACCCGTTTATCGCGTTGGTCGCAAGGTTCTTATTTTTTTGTGTAGGTACGAGGGACTTGCGTGTAGTCTCCTACTGGATTGATACCTTGGTTCTCAAAAACTGAGGGAAATACTTATGCTACTTTGCTGCATCACCCTTTCCTCTTCAAGGGAAAACCAACGCAGTGCTCAAGAGGTAGCAAGAAGGATTTCTGGCGCCATTGCCGGGGAGGTTGCACCAAGTCAAGTCAAGATTCGATCTCCCGTCAACAAGCCATTTCTAGCGTCGTTTCTGGGGAG
The DNA here is from genome assembly GCF_003073215.2 of Triticum urartu. Lineage (NCBI taxonomy): Eukaryota > Viridiplantae > Streptophyta > Magnoliopsida > Poales > Poaceae > Triticum > Triticum urartu. Next base: position 252,519,249 of record NC_053022.1, on the reverse strand, counting down.
ATCTACCACAAGTCAAGACATACCAAGTACCCGTCACAAACTCTTATCCCTCGCATTACATTATTTGCCATTTGCCTCTCGTTTTCCTCTACCCCACTTCACCCTTGCCATTTTATTCGCCTCTTTCCCGTTTGTTTTTCTTGCGCCATGGCCGATTCAAAAAGGGCTAAGGGTTCTCTCCCAGGTTTTACTTTGGATAGTCCCTCTGTCCTCTCTAAGCTCAAAAATAATGATGCTATGGAAAGACCAACCGGGGTTATCAATGAGGGTTTGAATAATTTTGATGAAGATGATCCCAGAATTTTTCGTTATTTACTTGATAAATCTTTGAAAGATGCTTGGGATAGGCTATTAAGGATCTGAGCTAGCTATGTGCTCCAATATCAAATTGAGATATACCTAAAAAGATTTTATATTGGTTTACCCTCTTCATTCAAGCAAGTTCTAGATTCTATTTTTGAAGAAGATTTTCTTGAGGGGGATCCCATAGATACCTATGAAAAGATGAAAACTATATTTGGGCACCCCATGAGTGAGAAGGTTGAATCCACCTCTCTTTTGTGCTTTTACCAAAATGAAATTATCAAAGAAATGAAGGCTAGCTTAGATGCAAATTTCTGTAACGTGCTTAATCTTTCTTCCACCATTAATGGCCACATGCTTTCTCAAAATAGAAAGATAAATGCTATAGATAAGAAATTTTCTCTTTTCTTTCCCAATACAAAAGATGATAATACCTAGATCTATTCTTGCTTTTATGCCTAACTAGGGGCGTTAAACGATAGCGCTTGTTGGGAGGCAACCCAATTTTATTTTTGTTTCTTGATTTTTGGTTCTGTTTAGTAATAAATAATTAATCTATCCTCTGTTTAGATGTGGTTTTATGCTTTTAGTTAGTGTTTGTGCCAAGTAGAACCTTCGGGAAGACTTGGGGGAAGTTTTAGCGATCTTGCTGTAAAAAACAGAAACTTTAGCACTCACGAGACTTGCTGCCATTTTTTACTGGAGAGTGCGATTAGGTTGATTCTCTTTGAATATGATTAATAGAAAAATTACTCACGTCCACCAATTTATTTCATAATTTTTGGGGTTACAGAAGTATTCGAAACCTAAAGATTACTACAGACTGTTCTGTTTTTGACAGATTCTGTTTTTCGTGTGTTGTTTGCTTATTTTGATGCATCTATGGTTAGTATCAGAGGGTATGAACCATAGAGAAGTTAGAATATAGTAGGTTTAACATCAATATAAATAAAGAATGATTTCATTACAGTACCTTAAGTGGTGGTTTGTTTTCTTATACTAACGGAGCTCATGTGATTTTCTGTTGAGTTTTGTGTTGTGAAGTTTTCAAGTTTTGGGTAAAGATTTGATGGATTTTGGAATAAGGATTGGCAAGAGCCTACGCTTGGGGATTCCCAGGCACCCCAAGGTAAAATTCAAGGACAACCAAAAGCCTAAGCTTGGGGATTCCCCGGAAGGCTTCCCCTCTTTCGTCTTCTTCCATCGGTAACTTTACTTGAGGCTATATTTTTATTCACCACATGATATGTGTTTTGCTTGGAGCATCTTGTATGATTTGAGTCTTTGATTTTTGGTTTACCACAATCATCCTTGCTGTACACACCTTTTTTGGAGTGACACACATGAATTGGAATATATTAGAATACTCTATGTGCTTCACTTATATCTTTTGAGCTAGATAATTTTGCTCTAGTGCTTCACTTATATCTTTTATAGCACGGTGGTGGTTTTATTTTATAGAAATTATTAATCTCTCATGATTCACTTATATTATTTTGAGAGTCCTTTAGAACATCATGGTAATTTGCTTTGGTTATAAAATTATTCCTAATATGATAGGCATCCAAGATGGGTATAATAAAAACTATCATAGAAAGTGCATTGAATACTATGAGAAGTTTGATACTTGATAATTGTTTTGAGATATGAGGATGGTGATATTAGAGTCATGCTAGTTGAGTAGTTGTGAATTTGAGAAATACTTGTTCTAAAGTTTGTGATTCCCGTAGCATGCACGTATGGTGAATCGTTATGTGATGAAGTCGGAGCAAGATTTATTTATTGATTGTCTTCCTTATGAGTGGCGGTCTGGGACGAGCGATGGTCTTTTCCTACCAATCTATCCCCCCTAGGAGCATGCGTGTAGTTCTTTGTTTTGATAACTAATAGATTTTTGCAATAAGTATATGAGTTCTTTGTGGCTAATGTTGAGTCCATGGATTATACGCACTTTCACCCTTCCACCATTGTTAGCATCTCTAGTACCACGCAACTTTCGCCGGTACCATAAACCCACCATATGCCTTCCTCAAAACAGCCACCATACCTAACTATTATGGCATTTCCATAGCCACTCCGACATATATTTCCATGCAACTTACCACCGTTCCGTTTGTTATGACACGTTACATCATTGTCATATTGCTTTGCATGATCATGTAGTTGACATCGTATTTGTTGCAAAGCCACCGTTCATAATTCTTTCATACATGTCACTCTTGATTCATTGCACATCCCGGTAAACCGCCGAAGGCATTGATATAGAGTCATATTTTTTTCTAAGTATCGAGTTCTAATTCTTGAGTTGTAAGTAAATAAAAGTATGATGATTATCATTATTAGAGCATTGTCCCAAGTGAGGAAAGGATGATGGAGACTATGATTCCCCCACAAGTCGGGATGAGACTCCGGATGAAAAATAATTAAAAAAGAGAAAAAAGAGGCCATTAAAAAAAGAAAACGCCCAAATAAAAAAATGAGAGAAAAAGAGAGAAGGGACGATGTTACTATCCTTTTACCACACTTGTGCTTCAAAGTAGCACCATGATCTTCATGATAGAGAGTATCCTATGTTATCACTTTTATATACTAGCGGGAATTTTACATTATAGAACTTGGCTTGTATATTCCAATGATGGGCTTCCTCAAAATGCCCTAGGTCTTCGTGAGCAAGCAAGTTGGATGCACACCCACTTAGTTTCTTTTATTGAGCTTTCATACACTTATAGCTCTAGTGCATCCGTTGCATGGCAATCCCTACTCACTGACATTGATATCTATTGCTGGGCATCTCCATAGCCCGTTGATACGCCTAGTTGATGTGAGACTATCTTCTCCTTTTTGTCTTCTCCACAACCACCGTTCTGTTCCACATATAGTGCTATGTCCATGGCTCACGCTCATATATTGCGTGAAGATTGAAAAAGTTTGAGAACATCAAAAGAATGAAATAATTGCTTGGCTTGTCATCGGGGTTGTGCATGATTTAAAATAGAGCATAGCCAGACTATATGATTTTGTAGGGATAACTTTCTTTGGCCATGTTATTTTGAGAAGACATGATTGTTTTGTTAGTATGCTTAAAGTATTATTATTTTTATGTCAATATTAACCTTTTGTCTTGAATCTTTCGGATCTGAACATTCATGCCACAATAAAGGAAATTACATTGAGAATTATGCTAGGTAGCATTCCACATCAAAAATTCTATTTTTATCATTTACCTACTCGAGGACGAGCAGGAATTAAGCTTGGGGATGCTTGATACGTCTCCAACGTATCTATAATTTTTCATTGTTCCATGCTATTATATTATCTGTTTCATATGTTAATGGGCTTATTTATACACTTTTATATTATTTTTGGGACTAACCTACTAACCCAAGGCCCAGTGCAAATTGTTTTTTATTTGCCTATTTCAGTATTTCGCAGAAAAGGAATATCAAATAGAATCCAAATGGAATGAAACCTTCGGGAGAGTTATTTTTGGAACAAACGTGATCCAGGGGACATGGAGTAGACATCAAAAAAGAAACGAGGCGGCCACGAGGAAGGGAGGCGCGCTTGCCCCCTGGGCGCGCCCCCACCCTCGTGGGCCCCTCGTAGCTCCACCGACCTACTTCTTCCTCCTATATATATCCATATACCCCGAAAACATCCAGGAGCACCACGAAACCCTATTTCCACCGCCGCAACCTTCTGTACCCAAGAGATCTCATCTTGGGGCCTTTTCCGGAGCTCCGCCGGAGGGGGAATCGATCACGGAGGGCTTCTACATCAACACCATAGCCTCTCCAATGATGCGTGAGTAGTTTACCACAGACCTTTGGGTCCATAGTTATTATCTAGATGGCTTCTTCTCTCTCTTTGGATCTTAATACAGTGTTCTCCTTGATCTTCTTGGAGATCTATTTGATGTAACTCTTTTTGCGGTCTGTTCGTTGAGATCCGATGAATTGTGGGTTTATGATCAAGTTTATCTATGAACAATATTTGATTCTTCTCTGAAATCTTTTATGTATGATTGGTTATCTTTGCAAGTCTCTTTGAATTATCAGTTTGGTTTGGCCTACTAGATTGATCTTTCTTGCAATTGGAGAAGTGCTTAGCTTTGGGTTCAATCTTGCGGTGTCCTTTCCCAATGACAGCAGGGGCGGCAAGGAACGTATTGCATTGTTGTTATCAAGGATAAAAAGATGGGGTTTATATCATATTGCTTGAGTTTATCCCTCTACATCATGCCATCTTGCCTAATGCATTACTCTGTTCTTATGAACTTAATACTCTAGATGCATGGTGGATAGCAGTCGATGTGTGGAGTAATAGTAGTAGATGCAGAATCATTTCGGTCTACTTGTCACGGACGTGATGCCTATATACATGATCATGCCTAGATATTCTCATAATTATGCACTTTTCTATCAATTGCTCGACAGTAATTTGTTCACCCACCGTAATACTTATGCTATCTTGAGAGAAGCCACTGGTGAAACCTATGGCCCCCGGGTCTATCTTTTATAATATAAGTTTCCAATCTATTTTATTTTGCAATCTTTACTTTCAATCTATATCATAAAATTACCAAAAATATTTATCTTATTATTATTATCTCTATCAGATCTCACTCTCGTAAGTGACTGTGAAGGGATTGACAACTCTTTATCGCGTTGGTTGCGAGGTTCTTATTTGTTTCTGTAGGTATGAGGGACTTGCGTGTAGTCTCCTACTGGATTGATACCTTGGTTCTCAAAACTGAGGGAAATACTTACGCTACTTTGTTGCATCACCCTTTCCTCTTCAAGGGAAAACCAACGCAGTGCTCAAGAGGTAGCAGTACAGTACAGCTAAAAAAATACAATTATGCGGTGAAATTGTTTCCAGTCGCAAGTACATCCCATACAGTCAGTCCCAGCTAAACATTTCCGTTCGTATGTACATCCCACACAGTCGCTCCAAGGAAAACATTTCCGTTCACAGGTACATCACACACAATTTTTCCCGTTAAATCGTTTGTGATAGCGTTGCTATTGCACACGATATTAATAATTTTATCATTTGCATTATTGAATGCATCACACACGGTGCGTAGAAAGAAACTATGTGGCAAAGGTTGTCCATCACACACACTTTTTATGTGATAAACATTTGCGCAAGGTGGCCTAACGCAAACAGTTTTCAAGAGAAAGTCGTGTCTGCAGTGGAGATTGATCGCACACGTAGTGGATCCTAGAAACGTTTCTGATCTCCACGTATATCGCAGACGTTTCGCTTTCGCGAACCGTGTGCAGTGTAATCCCTATTTAATCCATAATTAATCCACAATTAATCCCTAATTTAAAAATCACATGTTATGAATTTGAAAGTAGGCAATCACTTATTTCATATCCAACCATGTTTATTACAAATATAGGTTCAACCACAAATCCATAATTCAATGCACATGTACATATACTAAAGAACTACAGAAGCACCAAGTAAAGAATGATGAACCACAGTTGTACTAAAGACTGTAAAGAGAGAGGCGAAAGACATTCTGGTTGCTGGAGAAGGTGAAGCGGAATGCCCATATTGTGCCCTCCTCCATGCGTAAGGCGCGCACGACTCTAGGCCAACCCCTTGTGATGGCTGCCCGTCCATCCTTCACTGTCTTCATTAGGACTTCTCGATGCTCATTGTAGTCTGGATGAAATACTTTAAACTTCATTGCGTGTCCACCAATCATGTACTTTGCGAGGTAATCTTGAGTGAACTGCTTCGGGAACCACTGGGAACGAAAAATATTCAGACATTGTTGTCTAACAACTCATTATGGGCAGTAAAAAGAGAAGACTGCAGAGTTTGTAGTTACCATCCTACATCTCACTGTTGTGTTGGATAGAGCATAAACAAATAATTTGCTTGCCACCATTCGTATCTTTTTGCTAATAATCCTTATCAGTTTCCTCACTTGATGCTTGCTCATCAATATCTCATTGCCCCATACGCAAAAAGGGTCGATGCGTGGATCCTTACCAAGGGCATATGTACCTACAAGCAACAAGTCAATATTAGAAGCTAACTAGTGTCCAGGCCTGGATCTATATGCACTACATTATGGAACGACGGGGGGAGTACCAGCCGAGGGATGAAGCTAACCTCGGCGGAAAATGGTGGCCACTCCCATTGTTGTCCTGCATAAGTAGTGGAAAGGCATGATAAGTACAGCAATCTTAACATCAAACAAATATAGCAAAGGTAAATGATAACCCACAAGTATAGGGGATCACAACAGTTTTCGAGGGTAGAGTATTCAAACCAAATTTATTGATTCGACACAAGGGGAGCCAAAGAATATTCTCAAGTATTACCAGCTGAGTTGTCAATTCAACAACACCTGGAAACTTAATATCTGCAGCAAGGTATTTAGTAGCAAACTAATATGATAGTGGTGGTAACGATAGCAAAAGTAACGGTAGCAAAAGTAGTATTTTTGGTGTTTTGTAGTGATTGTAACAATAGCAATGGAAAAGTAAATAAGCGAAGAACAATATATGGAAAGCTCGTAGGCATTGGATCGGTGATGGAGAATTATGCCGAATGCAGTTCATCATGTAACAGTCATAACATCGGGTGACACAGAACTAGATCCAATTCATCAATGTAATGTAGGCATGTATTCCGAACATAGTCATACGTGCTTATGGAAAAGAACTTGCATGACATCTTTTGTCCTACCCTCCCGTGGAAGCGGGGTCCTATTGGAAACTAAGGGATATTAAGGCGTCCTTTTAATAGAGTACCGGAACAAAGCATTAACACATAGTGAATACATGAACTCCTCAAACTACGGTCATCACCGGGAGTGGTCCCGACTATTGTCACTTCGGGGTTGCCGGAACATAACACATATTAGGTGACTATAGACTTGCAAGATAGGATCAAGAACTCTCATATATTGATGAAAACATAATAGGTTCAGATCTGAAATCATGGCACTGGGGCCCTAGTGACAAGCATTAAGCATAGCAAAGTCATAGCAACATCAATCGCAGAACATAGTGGATACTAGGGATCAAACCCTAACAAAACTAACTCGATTACATGATAAATCTCATCCAACCCATCACCGTCCAGCAAGCCTATGATGGAATTACTCATGCACGGCGGTGAGCATCATGAAATTGGTGATGGAGGATGGTTGATGATGACAATGGCGACGGATTCCCCTCTCCGGAGCCCCGAACAGACTCCAGATCAGCCCTCCCGAGAGAGTTTAGGGCTTGGTGGCGGCTCCGTATCGTAAAACGTGATGAATACTTCTCCCTGGTTTTTTTCTCCCCGAAAGTGAATATATGGAGTTGGGGTTGGTGGAGCGTCAGGGGACCCACGAGGTAGGCGCGCGCCCAGGGGGTAGGGCGTGCCCCCACCCTCGTGGACAGGTGGAGGCCCCCCTGACATGGATCTTCCTTCCAGTATTTTTTATATATTCCAAAATAATTCTCCGTTGATTTTCAGGTCATTCCGAGAACTTTTATTTCTCCACAAAAATAACACCACGGCAATTCTGCTGAAAACAGCGTCAGTCCGGGTTAGTTCCATTCAAATCATGCAAGTTAGAGTCCAAAACAAGGGCAAAAGTGTTTGGAAAAGTAGATACGATGGAGACGTATCAATTCCCCCAAGCTTAAACCTTTTCTTTTCCTCAAGCAATTCAGTTGATAAACTGAAAGTGACAAAGAAAAACGTTTACAAACTCTGTTTGCTCTTGTTGTTGTAAATATGTAAAGCCAGCATTCAAGTTTTCAGCAAAGATTATGAACTAACCATATTCACAATAACATTTAGGTCTCATGTTTACTCATATCAATAGCATAATCAACTAGCGAGCAATAATAATAAATCTTGGATGACTACACTTTCTCAAAACAATCATGATATGATATAACAGGATGGTATCTCGCTAGCCCTTTCTAAGACCGCAGAACATAGATGCAGAGCACCTTTAAAGATCGAGGACTGGCTAGATATTGTAATTCATGGTAAAAGAGATCCAGTCAAGTCATACTCAATGTAAACTAACAGTAATGAATGCAAATGACAGCGGTGCTCTCCAACTGGTGCTTTCTAATAAGAGGATGATGACTCAGCATAAAAATAAATAGATAGGCCCTTCGCAGAGGGAAGCAGAGATTTGTAGAGGTGCCAGAGCTCGGTTTTGAAATAGATATGAATAATATTTTCAGCGGTATACTGTAACATCCCAAATTTTCAATTTGGAATGTTATACATAGATCATTCTTGCATATCATATTTTATTGCATTTCGTCTCGTGGTCCTAAAAACCCTAAGAAACTCAAGGACCATCGGAGAGAGTTGGGGATTTCCCCAGTTTTCGAATTTGATTTTATCAAATTTTGAAACGAGGATTTTGGTTTTAATTATTTTTCCCCAAAAAATATATTTCATATTAAAATATATGAGAGGAGATAATATGACTTCTCCAAAATAAATGAAATATTGGAGGAAAAATATTAGCTCAGACGCCAAGGGGAGTCCGAGCCGGACTCCTCCACGGGCGCCCCCTTGCCCAAGCAAGCCGCCGCCCCGCCCCCTTTAAATGCTGCCGTCGAGCCCCGCCACCACCACCACCCTGCCGCCCCGCAGCCCGCTCCCGAGCCAAGCCGCGCGCCGCCACCTCCCGCGCCTCGCCGCACGCCGCGCCGCCGCAGCTTCGCCGCCCCGCTGCCCCGCGAGCCCGCCACCCGAGCCCCGCCTCGCCGGAGCCTCGCCGGAGGTACCATGCCGTTTCGCCGCCATCGTTTTTTTTAAGAAAACCAATTCGGTTTTTTAGAAAAACCCTAGCCTGTTTCTTTTTTCGGTTCGCCGGTTTTTCCTTTTCGCGGACGTTCGTCCGGACGTTCGTTTTAACGAACGGTTTTCGCTCGTTAGTTACAGACAACGAACGCTCGTTCATTAGCCTGTTCGTCAGTTTTATTTTATCGGATTTTTTCCGCGGTTATTTCTGATCGCGATTTCAGATCCGATTTTCGTTCTAGTTTATTTTTTCGCTCGTTAGTCGGAATCAGGCGATTCAAGCGCCTAGATCTTCGTCTCAAGACCCTCTTCCCGTTTAACCAACTTGCACAAGTTTTTGCTACTCTAAAAATTTGACCTAGGTCCAGATTAGTAAACGGATCTTGTTTCTTTTACCGTTTGAGTTTCGTTGCTCCGCTCGATTTGATTCTTTTTGCAAACTGGAGTTATTAAGTTGAACTATCTGGTTAGATCTTTTTATTTGAGATTTACCCGTGTTTCTTAGCTTGATTGCTTATGTAAGTTATTGTTTGTTTGCGATAGAATTCCCGGAGTGCGAAGCGTGTTATTTGGAGTCTCTAGGTTACGCGGATCGTCAGCAAGGCAAGTAACACTTTGATCATACCCCTTTATCACCCAGTTTTTATGCATTAGTACCAATCCTCAAACATTGCATGGTTAGGATGTCATTAACATGTGGGTTGGGAAGTAGTTGATGAGGTAGAACCTATTACCATGTTACATTCAAACCATTGGGAGTTACTTCTACGTGTTGCTTATATTGCTATGCTATGCTCGTAGACGTGGTTTGGGTGAGTGAAATCCATGGCAGATGTGAGATTGTTAATTAATGGTTCAACTTAAGGTGGCAACTTAAATACACATCTGGGTGGATTGAGGCACCTGGAGTACCTAGTGTTGCCTGTATTTTTGGAAATCCCGGAGTACCCGTGTGATCTTCCTATGGACCGCCACCCAGGCTCAAAGGGAACTGATATGATTCATGCTAGAAACTTTCGTGTGCAGCCACAAGCTATTATGGGCTCTAGCATAGTTGAGTAACTAACGTGAAACTCTTGAAGAGGTGGATCAGCAGGTAGTGGGTTGTAGGTTTGGTATGGTCTGCCCGGAGTAGGGAGTTAATGTTTCTAAAAGACTGTGTCTCGGTCATCCGTTTCTCAAACACCATGTAGTGTGAGAAAACCAACGGAGGAGATCGAGTCTTATGGGGAAAAGTGCGCAAACCTCTGCAGAGTGTATAAACTAATCATGGTTAGCCGTGTCCCCGGTTATGGACAATCTTGAGTATCTAGTACTTGGAGTATCTTAAGTATCTCATCACTCTAAATTAATATTGTTGGGTTGATAATTACCTTAATTGGGATTGAGTTGGAGGAACCTTCTCAATGATGTTTCAACTACCATGATAGTTAAATTAAAATTTATTCCTTTGTTGTAGGGAAAAATTGGCTTTTCGCAAAAACTATAACCATAGAGCTTTTCCACCAGCCAAATATGCATGTAGTGATAGAATTATTCTGTTCTTGCTCTACTGTGTTATTTTGCCAGCATATTCCATGTGCTGACCCATTTTTGGGCTGCAACGTATTATGTTGCAGACTTTTCAGACGAGGAGTAAGGTTCGTTAGGTCGTTGCCGTACAGCTCAGCTATGCCGTTGGAGTTGATGGACTCACTTTATCTTCCAAGCCTTCCGATGTTATCGTATTAGATGGCCTTAAGCCATATTTATTGTAATAAGTTCTCTTTGGAGACATTTGATGTAATAAGTGTGTGATTGCTACTCTGTTATAAATCCTCGAGTACTGTGTGTGTCAGCATTACCAATCCAGGGATGACACTGAAGCACAGAGACTTGACCGTTTGAGGTCGGGTCTCTACAAGATGGTATCAGAGCACACGCTGAGTGTAGGACACGACCACTAAGCTAAAAGCCATAGATCACTATTCTCTTCTCATTTCTGACTCCTCTCCATTTTCTACTCTTTAGGATGGCGGACGCAAGGAACAAGTTTGCACAACCGGATGAAGAAGCACCTTTTGGACGACACTTGAAGGAAGTCACTAGGTACCTGAACATAGGAATACCAAGCTTCACCGGGACCTACAACGCCACTTTACCAGAAGAGGAGCGATGGATGATTCAAGTTCAAGTTCCAGGAAGAACCTTCACGCCAGTCACTAAACCCATAGAGTTTTCCTTCGATGCACCAACCTGGAGTCTAGAAAAGAGTATGGCAGCTCACATCACCATGGGACGCATTGGATAAGTTTATCAAAAGGAGCTTAAAGACACTATCTACCAGATCTGTGGGCGTTGAGATGAGCAATGGGAGATGATCAGCACCAGGAAGGATAGATCAATTGCAGCTTTCATCCGGGAACTAAACCAACACATTCGACGCGAGGAGAACCAGATGTGCGCATGCATGATAGATCTTAAGAAGGCAATGACTAGGATTGCGGAACTGGAGGAAGAACTCAAGGCTACACGTGAAGATTATGAGGAGGAAATCGTCGTACTAGTGGAGAAGAATGACGACCTGATTAAGAAGATCGGAATATTCATGGGAGACCCTACACCAGTAGAAGAAGACGAAGAACCTAAGGAGATTCGCTTGGAGGATTACATCATTATCGACGACACTGACTCCGACCTTAGCGATGATGATTTTGAAGACGAAGCTGGAGCAGATATCATGGAGTCTGCAATCGAGGAATATTTTTAGTAGACCACCACATCCGTAGTAGTATTCCACCATGTAATTAGTATAGTCCGGGCACTTTTGTGATAGTTTTAGATCGATTGTATGCCCTTGCTTGATTGAGTGAAATGATTGTGTTTGTCTCATGTGCATATGGGTAGTGCTTTCTCATTAGACCTCATTCTATTCTAATCTCTCCCCTCTAAACCCATCAGATGCCTCTGAGACGTGACCCTGGATTTGCTTTCCCACTAGATCTCACTCAATTGATCCAGCAACAGAATACCTTGATGCAGTTGTTAGTTCAGAACCAAGGCAACAACAACAACAACAACAACAATCCACCACCACCACCAGTTGAGAACTTAGCCCGTTTTTTGAGGTTGCAGCCGCTGGTGTTTTCCAGTAGCACCGAGCCTATAGTAGCAGATGATTGGCTCCGCAGGATTGGAAGGGAGTTAACCACTGCAGGTTGTACCGATGCTGAGAAGGTGCATTTTGCCGCACATCCGTTGGATGGACCAGCAGCATCATGGTGGGAGAATTACACTGTCACCTACCCCATAGCCACGGTGACATGGGACCAATTTCAGCAAGCCTTTCGTACAGCCCATGTCTCAACTGGAGCCATGAATTTGAAGAAGCGTGAGTTTCGCAACTTACGGCAGGGGAACCATACTGTGGCTCAGTATGCGGATGAGTTTACCAAGTTATCTCGCTACGCCCCTAATGATGTGCCCACATATGCCTCAAAGCAGGAGAAGTTCATGGAAGGGCTGAATGATGAGATGAGTATGCAGTTGATGATGGCAACATTCAACAACTACCAGGAATTGGTAGATAAGGCTCTTATGATTGAAGGGAAGCAGCAGCAGATTGAGAACCGTAAGGGGAAGTATGGACAAGGGAGGTATAACTCAGGAGCTCAGCAAAAGCCTCGCCTAACCCCGAACTCGGGAGGACTTGTTCATAACCATGGAGGCCACACCCATAATGGAGGAAGTAACCACAATCACACTGGCCCAAGGAATGGGAATGGGAATGGAGCAAGCAACAATCAGAACCGCCCCAATCCAGCCACACCCATCAAGAGAGACCTAAGCCACGTTACTTGTTTCAAGTGAGGGAAGACTGGACACTATGCCACGGAGTGCCCTGAAGGGAAGAATGGAAACGGAAATGGGAGTGCTGGGAAGAAGCCCAATCCATTCAACAAAGGACAAGTAAACCACGTTAACATGGAGGGGGTTGAAGAGCAGCCTGACGCGGTTATAGGTAAGTTTTTGGTTAAGTCATTTACCGCCCTTTTTCTTTTTGATACTGGTGCATCACATTCATACATATCAAGGGAATTCGTGGATAAGTTTAAACTACCGACCCAAACCCTTAGGACCCCTCTGTTAGTAAGCTCACCTGGAGCAGAGTATATGGCTAGTCGATGGTGTGACCAGATACCCTTAACCATTAGTAGCCATGTTTTTCTGTCCGAACTAATCATCTTGGAGTCACAAGGATTGGATGTGATATTAGGAATGGACTGGATGTCAAAGTTTGGAGGAAACATTGACTGTGTTAGTAAGTCAATTTGTCTCACCACCCCGGAGGGAAAAAGGATCAAGTATATATCTAGGCATGCGCCAAGAAGTAGCCAAGTAAATACCCTCACAGGAGTTGTTCAGGAGGAAGTGCCTGTAGTAAAGGATTACCCGGATGTTTTCCCAGAGGAGTTACCAGGCATGCCACCGGATCGAGATATCGAGTTTTTGATAGAGCTATTGCCAGGCACAGGGCCAATATCCAAGAGACCCTATCGGATGCCCACGAATGATCTGGAGGAGATTAAGAAACAGATCAAGGAGTTATTGGAGAAAGGTTACATTCGACAGAGTTCATCGCCATGGGGAGCTCTAGTGCTATTGGTTGAAAAGAAGGATAAATCCCTAAGAATGGTTGTTGATTATCGGGCATTGAATGAAGTGATGATCAAGAACAAGTACCCATTGCCGATGATCAATGATCTGTTTGACCAGTTGCAAGGAGCTAAGGTGTTTTCGAAGATCGATCTGCGATCAGGATATCATCAGTTGAAGATACGAGAGAAGGATATACCAAAGACAGCCTTCACCACACGGTACGAGCTATACGAATATACGGTCATGTCATTTGGACTGACTAACGCCCCTGTCTATTTCATGAGCATGATGAACAAGGTGTTCATGGAATATTTGGATAAGTTTGTTGCGGTGTTCATTGATGATATAATGGAATATTCGAAGAATGAAGAGAAACACAAGGAGCATTTGCGTTTAGTTCTCGAGAAACTCAGGGGAACATCAGTTATATGCCAAGTTCAGCAAATGCGAGTTTTGGTTGAAGGAAGTCGGATTCCTTGGACATGTTATATCGGGAGAAGGTATAGCAGTAGATCCCACCAAGGTTCAGTCAGTCACTGAATGGTTGGCACCCACTTCAGTTAGCGAGATCCGCAGTTTTCTTGGACTCGCAGGATATTATCGTAGATTCATTGAGAATTTTTCCAAGATCGCGAAGCCCATGGCAGAATTATTGAAGAAGGATACCAAGTTCAAATGGACGGAAGATTGCGAGGCGAGTTTCCAGGAGCTGAAGAAACATTTGACTACAGCCCTAGTGCTGACACTGCCGGATATACGTAAGGATTTTCAAGTGTATTGCGACGCCTCTCGCTTAGGACTTGGAAGTGTGCTTATGCAGGACGGAAGAGTTGTTTCGTATGCCTCGCGAAAACTAAAACCACACGAGTTAAATTATGCCATGCATGATTTGGAGCTAGCAGCCTTAGTGCATGCGTTGAAGACTTGGAGACATTACCTTATTGGAAACCATTGTGATGTGTACACGGATCATAAGAGTTTGAAGTACATTTTCACCCAGAAGGAACTGAACCTTAGGCAGAGAAGATGGTTGGAGCTTATAAAGGATTATGACATGAAGCTTCATTATCATCCGAGCAAGGCCAATGTCGTAGCCGACGCTTTGAGCCGGAAGAGCTATGCTAATACCCTAATAAGCACGGGATTGCCGAAGGAGTTAGCAGAGGATCTCAAGGAACTTTGATTGGAGATATTTCCTAGAGGTTTTGTTGCAACAATGAAGGTGCAGTCTACATTGTTGGGAAAGATTCGAGAAGCTCAGAAGGATGACAAAGAGATTGCCGAGATAAAGGAGAAAATGAGCGAAGGAAAAGCCAAAGGTTTTCGTGAGGATGAGCACGACACCCTGTGGTTTGAGGACCGTGTTTATGTGCCCAATAACACAGAGATCGGGAAGTTAATACTTCAGGAGGCACATGACTCACCATACTCGATACACCCCGGAAACACCAAGATGTATTTGGATTTAAAGGAACATTTCTGGTGGACAGGGATGAAGAAGGATATCGCCGAGTATGTGGCCGTATGTGATGTATGTCAGAGAGTGAAGGCAGAGCATCAAAAGCCAGCAGGATTGTTACAGCCTATGCCGATACCCGAATGGAAGTGGGATAAACTTGGCATGGATTTTATCACCGGATTACCCAGGACCAAATCAGGATATGATTCTATATGGGTAGTAGTTGACCGTTTGACCAAAGCGGCATACTTTATCCCAGTGAAAACAACTTATACCAGTGCAAAGTTGGCCAAGATATATATGACCAGGATCGTATGTCTGCATGGAGTTCCGAGGACCATCGTATCAGATAGAGGAACACAGTTTACTTCAAAGTTTTGGCATCAGCTACACCAGACTTTGGGAACGAGATTGGAGTTCAGTACAGCATTTCACCCGCAGACGGATGGACAGACCGAGAGAGTCAACCAGATTCTGGAGGATATGTTGAGATCCTGTGCGCTAGATTATGGGTCTAGTTGGGATGACAATTTGCCTTACGTAGAGTTCTCATACAACAATAGCTACCAAGCCAGTTTGAAGATGGCACCGTTCGAAGCCCTATATGGCCGAAGGTGCAGAACACCGTTGATGTGGGATGAAGTTGGAGACCGACAGTTGTTTGGACCAGACTTGATCAAAGAGTCTGAGGAGAAGGTTAAACTAATCCGGGATAGACTAAAGATAGCTCAGTCCAGACAGAAGAGTTATGCAGATTCGAAACGCAAGGAGGTAACCTATGAAATTGGAGATAGAGCATATCTGCGAGTATCACCTTTGCGAGGAGTGAAACGTTTTGGAGTTAAGGGAAAGTTAGCCCCGAGATTTGTAGGACCATATCGTGTTTTGGAACGGATGGGAGAAGTTGCCTACAAGTTGGAATTACCTGAAGGACTGTCAGGAGTTCACGATGTGTTTCACGTTTCCCAGTTGAAGAAGTGCCATGCTGAGATGGCCGACATACCGCTAAGAGATACCGTACCCTTGGAGGCGATTCAGTTGGACAATGACTTGACTTATGAGGAGAAGCCAGTCAAGATTTTAGAGTTTGCCAGTCGAGTCACCTGCAGCAAGGTCATTAAGTTTTGCAAAATTCAGTGGAGCCACCATACCGAGGATGAAGCCACGTGGGAACGAGAGGATGATCTTCGCAAAGACCACCCACACCTATTTTCTAGCCAACCCGAATCTCGAGGGCGAGATTCATCTTAAGGGGGGTAGGTTTGTAACATCCCAAATTTTCAATTTGGAATGTTATACATAGATCATTCTTGCATATGATATTTTATTGCATTTCGTTTCATGATCCTTGAAACCCTAAGAAACTCAAGGACCCTCGGAGAGAGTTAGGGATTTCCCTGGTTTTCGAATTTGATTTTATCAAATTTTGAAACGAGGATTTTGGTTTTAATTATTTTCCCCCAAAAAAATATTTAATATAAAAATATATGAGAGGAGATAATATGACTTCTCCAAAATAAATGAAATATTGGAGGAAAAATATTAAAATCAATATTTGTTTTATTTTGGATTTTATTGCAACTTTATTTGCATTAGAAAAATTGCATGTTTTCAAAATTGCATTTTAGGGCCAAGAAAATGTTCATCTCGTTCTAAATATTTCATTTAGACGATGATTTTTTGGCATTTTTAGATTTTTATTTTATTTTCTAGGATTTTTCTTAGTTTCAGTAGAATTATTAAAAAAAAAGAGTTTTCGACAACAAAAAAAAGAGTTTCCGGACCAAGCTCGGCCGAAGCTCAGCCGGCCCGTCCCGGCCGTCTCCCTCGCGCGCGCGCCGCCGTGCGTAGCTCAGACGCCGAGGGGAGTCCGAGCCGGACTCCTCCCCGGGCGCCCCCTCGCCCAAGCAAGCCCCTGCCCCCTTTAAATGCCGCCGTCGAGCCCCGCCACCACCACCACCCCGCTGCCCCGCAGCCCGCTCCCGAGCCGAGCCGCGCGCCGCCGCCTCCCGCGCCTCGCCGTCGCCGCTTCGCCGCCCTGCGCCGCCGCCGCCCCGCGAGCCCGCCGCCCGAGCCCCACCACGCCGGAGGTACCACGCCGTTTCGCCGCCGCCGTTTTTTTTAAAGAAACCAATTTGGTGTTTTTTAGAAAAACCCTAGCCCGTTTCTTTTTTCGGTTCGCCGTTTTTTTTCCTGTTTTTCCTTTTCGCGGACGTTCGTCCGGACGTTCGTTTTAACGAACGGTTTTCGCACGTTCGTTATAGACAACGAACGCTCATTCGTTAGCATGTTCGTCAGTTTTCTTTTATCGGATTTTTTCCGCGGTTATTTCTGATCGCGATTTCTGATCCGATTTTCGTTCTAGTTTATCTTTTCGCTCGTTTGTCAGAATCAGGCGATTCAAGCGCCTAGATCTTCGTCTCGAGACCCTCTTCCCATTTAACCAACTTGCACAAGTTATTTGAAGGTTTAGAGTTTGGCACATACAAATTTACTTGGAAGGGCGGGTAGATACCGTATATAGGTAGGTATGGTGGACTCATATGGAATAAATTTGGGGTTTATGGAATTGGATGCACAAGCAGTATTCCCGCTTAGTACAGGTGAAGGCTAGAAAAAGACTGGGAAGCGACCAGCTAGAGAGCGACAACGGTCATGAACATGCATTAAAATTAATCAACACTGAATGCAAGCATGAGTAGGATATGATGCACCATGAACATAAATATCGTAGAGTCTATGTTGATTTTATTTCAACTACATGCGTGAACATGTGCCAAGTCAAGCCACTCGAATCATTCAAAAGAGGATACCACCCTATCATACCACATCACAACCATTTTAATAGCATGTTGGCACGCAAGGTAAACCATTATAAGCTCCTAGCTAATTAAGCATGGCATAAGCAACTACTGACTCTAATTGTCATTGCAAACATGTTTATTCATAATAGGCTGAATCAGGAACGATGAACTAATCATATTTACAAAAACAAGAGAGGTCGAGGTCATACCAGCTTTTCTCATCTCAATAAGTTCATCATATAATCATCATTATTGCCTTTCACTTGCACGACCGAATAGTGTGGATAACAATAATAGTGCACGTGCATTGGACTAAGCTGGAATCTGCAAGCATTCAATTCAAGTGAGAAGACAAGGTAATATGGGATCTTTGTTAGATCAACAATAATGCATATAAGAGCCACTCAACACTTTAATTGTGGTCTTCTCCTCTCGACCCCCAAAGAACAAGAAAAGAAATAAAACTATTTACACGGGAAATCTCCCAACAAGCAAAAGAAGAACAAGAAATATTTTTGGGTTTTCTTTTTAATTATTACTACTACAGCATGAAAAGTAAACTAACTAAAAGCTACAACTATTTTTTTGTTTTTATTAAGGTTTATTAAACACACAAGAAGAAACCATAAAAAAGGAAAATAAACTAGCATGGATGATACAATGAAAAAGTACGAGCACCGACACCTAGCATGAGTGTGTGAACATAATGTAATGTCGGTGAGAAATACGTACTCCCCCAAGCTTAGGCTTTTGGCCTAAGTTGGTCTATGCCCACGGCTGGGCTGGCGGATATCCAAAGTTGTAGCTGGGGTCGTACTGAGATGCAGCAGCTATTGCCTCATGAGCCGCCGCTTGGAGACGGGTCGTCTCCGTCCTCCTCTTATACTCGTCCGCCTCCTCCCTGGTTATAACATATCTCCCTTTTGCCTGAGAGTCAAAGAAAGCAGAAGAAGGGAGAGCGGCGTGATAGGTGTGTCGTCTGTCAAAGATTAGTCGGTACTGGAGGAACTGATCGTTCCTCTCAACAAACTGATGATGAACCATGGCCTCATAATATAAATAAATAGGAGGCAACTCAATATCATACCCACGTATGGGTATATCAAGAAAATTAGCTAGATGGGTTGCATAAATTCCACCGAAGAAATCTCCATTAAATCTATTACTATGCAACCTACGTGCAACGATAGCCCCCAAATTATAATGTCTATCTCCTAATACAGCACTCCTGAGAACACTGAGGTCAGGGACACACATGTGACCTGCTTCATCATTACTATTTATGCACCTACCTATGAAGAGAGCAAAATAATGTATAGTAGGAAAATGAATGCTCCCTATGGTAGCTTGTGTTATGTCTCTAGATTCCCCCACAGTTATACTAGCAAGAAAATCTCTAAATTCAGATTTGCGAGGTTCATTAGGACTACCCCATTGTGGAAGTTTGCAAGCAGTGTTAAAATCCTCTAAGTCCATGGTATAAGAATTTTCATAAAGATCAAACAGGACAGTTTGAGAATTGCGTGATGATGAAAATTCAAACCTTCTCACAAAGGAATCAGTGAGATAGTGGTACTGGCGGCACTTATCCGCCTCGAAGCTCTCAAGATCAGCATTACACACGTATGCGTTAAATTCTTCCTTGATTCCTGCTCAATCCATAAAGTCCTCTGAAGGCCATTCACAAGCCCGCACTTGAGCTTCCCTCGGTGGTTCATCATCGGCATCGCGTATTGTGAGCCTGGGTCCTTGCTTCCTTGAAGGACCACCTTGGTACATTTTCCTAAACATATTTCTTCCTCTGAAAAATTTATGAAATTTTAGTAACTTCAAAATAAAAGTGAACCAAACTCAACAAAATTGATAGCAACTACTCCTACAAGTGCCTAGAGGCAATATCATGCATCAAAACTACTTTTGACCATATAAGTTTGACATGCAAGCACAAGAACAGGGTCACCTAAGTAGCAAAAATATGCAATGAATAAAGCACTAGAACAAAAACTAATTGGACCATTGGAGGAGTCACATACCAAGGAACAATCCCCCAAAGCAGTTTTGTGAGAGGTGCTTTGAGCAAGGAGATCGAAAATGGCAGCAAAATGAGCTTGGACTCGGGTTTGAGCTGGTTAGTGATGTGCTACCTCTTGAGCACTGCGTTGGTTTTCCCCGATGAGGAAGGGATGATGCAACAAAGTAGCATAAGTATTTCCCTCATTTTTTGAGAACCAAGGTATCAATCCAGTAGGAGGCTACGCGCGAGTCCCTCGTACCTTCACAAAACAAATAAATCCCCGCAACCAACGCGATAAGGGGTTGTCAATCCCGACACGGCCACTTACGAGAGTGGCATCTAATAGATATGATAAGATAATATTTTTGGTATTTTGTTGATGAAGATGCAAAGTAAAATAAAAGCAAAGGAAATAACTAAGTATTGGAAGATTAATATGATGAAGATAGACCCGGGGGCCATAGGTTTCACTAGTGGCTTCTCTCAAGAGCATAAGTATTCTACGGTGGGTGAACGAATTACTGTTGAGCAATTGACAGAATTGAGCATAGTTATGAGAATATCTAGGTATGATCATGTATATAGGCATCATGTCCGAGACAAGTAGACCGACCCCTGCCTGCATCTACTACTATTACTCCACTCATCGACCGCTATCCAGCATGCATCTAGAGTATTAAGTTAATGAAAACAGAGTAACGCCTTAAGCAAGATGACATGATGTAGAGGGATAAACTCATGCAATATGATGAAAAACCCATCTTCTTATCCTCGATGGCAACAATACAATACGTGCCTTGCTGCCCCTACTGTCACTGGGAAAGGACACCGCAAGATTCTAAGCACTTCTCCCATTGCAAGAAAGATCAATCTAGTAGGCCAAACCAAACTGATAATTCGAAGAGACTTGCAAAGATAACCAATCATACATAAAAGAATTCAGAGAAGATTCAAATATTGTTCATAGATAGACTTGATCATAAACCCACAATTCATCAGTCTCAATAAACACACCGCAAAAAGAAGATTACATTGAATAGATCTCCACAAGAGAGGGGGAACATTGTATTGAGATCCAAAAAGAGAGAAGAAGCCATCTAGCTAATAACTATGGACCCATAGGTCTGAGGTGAACTACTCACACTTCATCGGAGGGCTATGGTGATGATGTAAAAGCCCTCCGTGATTGATGCCCCCTCCGGCGGGGCTCCGGAATAGGCCCCAAGATGGGATCTCGTGGATACAGAAAGTTACAGTGGTAGAATTAGGGTTTTGGCTCCATATCTGATCGTTTGGGGGTACGTAGGTATATATAGGAGGAAGGAGTACGTCGGTGGAGCAACAGGGGGCCCACGAGGGTGGAGGGCGTGCCTGGGGGGGTAGGCGCGCCCCCTACCTCGTGGCCTCCTCTTTTGTGTCTTGACGTAGGGTCCAAGTCTCCTGCATCTTGTTCGTTGAGAAAATCACGTTCCCGAAAGTTTCATTCCGTTTGGACTCCGTTTGATATTCCTTTTCTTCGAAACCCTAAAATAGGCAAAAAAAACAGCAATTCTGGGCTGGGCCTCCGGTTAATAGGTTAGTCCTAAAAATAATATAAAAGTGGATAATAAATCCCAATAATGTCCAAAACAGTAGATAATATAGCATGGAGCAATCAAAAATTATAGATACGTTGGAGAAGTATCAAGCATCCCCAAGCTTAATTCCTGCTCGTCCTCGAGTAGGTAAATGATAAAAACAGAATTTTTGATGCGGAGTGCTACTTGGCATAATTTTAATGTAATTCTTCTTAATTGTGGTGTGAATATTTAGATCTGAAAGATTCAAGATAAAAGTTCATATTAACATAAAAATAATAATACTTCAAGCATACTAACAAAGTAATTATGTCTTCTCAAAATAACATGGCCAAAGAAAGTTCATCCCTACAAAATCATATAGTTTAGTCATGCTCCATTTTCGTCACACAAGAATGCTCTCGTCATGCACAACCCCGATGACAAGCCAAGCAATTGTTTCATACCTTAGCAATCTCAAACCTATAAACTTTCATGCAATATATGCGCACGAGCCATGGACATAGCACTATGGGTGGAATATAATATGATGATGGGGGTTATGTGGAGAAGACAAAAAGGGAGAAAGTCTCACATCAACGAGGCTAATCAATGGGCTATGGAGATGCCCACCGATTGATGTTAATGCAAGGAGTAGGGATTGCCATGCAACGGATGCACTAGAGCTATAAATGTATGAAATCTCAACAAAAGAAACTAAGTGGGTGTGCACCAACTTGCTTGCTCACGAAGACCTAGGGCACTTGAGGAGGCCCATTGTTGGAATATACAAGCCAAGTTCTATAATGAAAATTTCCCACTAGTATATGAAAGTGACAAAACAAGAGACTCTCTATCATGAAGGTTATGGTGCTACTTTGAAGCACAAGTATGGCAAAGGATAGTAACATTGTCCCTTCTCTCTTTTTCTCTCATTCTTTTTTAGTCCTTTTTCCTTTTTTTATATGGCCTTTCTCTCTCTCTTTTATTTATTTATTTATTTCCTCACTTGGGACAATGCTCTAGAAAATGATGATCATCACACTTCTATTTATTTACAACTCAATGATTACAACTCGATGCTAGAACAAAAGATGACTCTATATGAATGCCTCCGGCGGTGTACCGGGATATGCAATGAACCAAGAGTGACATGTATGAAAGAATTATGAACGGTGGCTTTGCCACAAATACTATGTCAACTACATGATCATGCTAAGCAATATGACAATGATGAATGTGTCATGATAAACGGAATGGTGGAAAGTTGCATGGCAATATATCTCGGAATGGCTATGGAAATGCCATAATAGGTAGGTATGGTGGCTGTTTTGAGGAAGATATAAGGAGGTTTATGTGTGAAAGAGCGTATCATATCATGGGGTTTGGATGCACCAGCGAAGTTTGCACTAACTCTCAATGTGAGAAAGGGCAATGCACGGTACCGAAGAGGCTAGCAATGATGGAAGGGTGAGAATGTGTATAATCCATGGACTCAACATTAGTCATAAAGAACTCACATACTTATTGCCAAAATCTACAAGTCATCAAAAACCTCGGCACTACGCGCATGCTCCTAGGGGGATAGATTGGTAGGAAAAGACCCGCAATTCATCGGTCTCAACAAACACACCGCAAAAAGAAGATTACATCGGTCTCAACAAACACACCGCAAAAAGAAGATTACATCGGTCTCAACAAACACACCGAAAAAGAAGATTACATCGAATAGATCTCCACAAGAGAGGGGGAGAACATTGTATTGATTTCCAAAAAGAGAGAAGAAGCCATCTAGCGAATAACTATGGACCCGTAGGTCTGAGGTGAACTACTCACACTTCATCGGAGGGGCTATTGTGATGATGTAGAAGCCCTCCGTGATCGATGCCCCCTCCGCCGGAGCTCCGGAACAGGCCCCAAGATGGGATCTCATGGATGCAGATAGTTATAGCGGTGGAATTAGGATTTTGGCTCCGTATCTGATCGTTTGGGGGTACATAGGTATATATAGGAGGAAGGAGTACGTCGGTGGAGCAACAGGGGGCCCACGAGGGTGGAGGGCGCGCCTGGGGGGGAGGGGTAGGCGTGCCCCCTACCTCATGGCCTCCTCTTTTGTGTCTTGACGTAGGGTCCAAGTCTCCTGGGTCTTGTTCGTTGAGAAAATCACGTTCCCCAAAGTTTCATTCCATTTGGACTCCGTTTGATATTCCTTTTCTTCGAAACCCTAAAATAGGCAAAAAGCAGCAATTCTGGGCTGGGCCTCCGGTTAATAGGTTAGTCCCAAAAATAATATAAAAGTGGATAATAAAGCCCAATAATGTCCAAAACAATAGATAATATAGCATGGAGCAATCAAAAATTATAGATACGTTGGAGACGTATCATGATGTTTGTGGGAGGAAGGAGTGTGTGGTAACTAGAATAAGTGGAGGGGAGCCACCATGGGCCCACGAGGCAGGGGGCGTGCCTAGGGGGTAGGGCGTGCCCTCCACCCTCGTGGCCAGGTGCTTGCTCCCCCTGCTGTGTTCTCAGTGCGAGATATTCTCAAATATTCTAGAAAAAATCATATTTAAATTTCAGGGCATTTGGAGAACCTTTATTTTTGGGGTATTTTTTATTGCATGGATAATTCAGAAAATAGACAAAAATTACTATTTTTGCTTTATTCAATATAAATAAAAGAAAGTAAAAAGAGGGTACAGAGAGTTGTGTTTTCTAAATTCATCCATCTCATGCTCATCAAAAGGAATCCACTAACAAGGTTGATCGGGTCTTGTTAACAAACTCATTCCAAATAACATGGAACCGGAGAATTTTTGAATAACACTAGGTTACCTCAACGGGCATATGCACATCCCCAACAATAAGAATATCATATTTCTTCTTGACAGAAGGAAGAGGAAATTCAAAACCTCCAATAGTAATAGATGGAATTTTTTCAATAGAGTTTATACTATGAATTTGAACTTGAGATTACCATTAACATGAAAAGTGACATTGCCTTTGGTGCAATCAATAACAGCCCCTGCAGTATTCAAAAAGGGTCTTCCAAGAATAATAGACATACTATCGTCCTTGGGAATATCAAGAATAACAAAGTCCGTTAAAATAGTAACGTTTGCAACCACAAAAGGCACATCCTCACAAATACCGACAGGTATAGCAGTTGATTTATCAGCCATTTGCAAAGATATTTCAGTAGGTGTCAACTTATTCAAATCAAGTCTATGATATAAAGAGAGAGGCATAACACTAACACCGGCTCCAGGATCACATAAAGCAGTTTTAACATAGTTTCTTTTAATGGAGCACGGTATAGTTGGTACTCTGGGATCTCCAAGTTTCTTAGGTATTCCACCCTTAAAAGTATAATTAGCAAGCATGGTGGAAATTTCAGCTTCCGGTATCTTTATTTTATTAGTAACAATATCTTTCATATATTTAGCATAAGGATTCATTTTAAGCATATCAGTCAAACGCATACGCAAAAAGATAGGTCTAATCATTTCAGCAAAGCGCTCAAAATCATCATCATCCTTTTTCTTCGATGGTTTAGGAGGAAAAGGCATGGGTTTCTGAACCCATGGTTCTCTTTCTTTACCGTGCTTCCTAGCAACAAAGTCTCTCTTATCATAACGTTGATTCTTTGATTGTGGGTTATCAAGATCAACAGCGGGTTCAATCTCTACATCATTATCATTGCTAGGTTGAGCATCAACATGAACATCATCATTAACATTATTACTAGGTTCATGTTCATTACCAGATTGTGTTTCAGCATCAGAAATAGAAATATCATTGGGATTCTCAGGTGTGTCAATAACAGGTTCACTAGAAGCATGCAGAGTCCTATCATTTTTCTTTTTCTTCCTCTTAGAAGGACT
The DNA here is from genome assembly GCF_003073215.2 of Triticum urartu. Taxonomy (NCBI): domain Eukaryota; kingdom Viridiplantae; phylum Streptophyta; class Magnoliopsida; order Poales; family Poaceae; genus Triticum; species Triticum urartu. The sequence goes on along the minus strand of NC_053022.1, from coordinate 252,493,798 downwards.
AGGTGCATCAATATTATTTCTCTGAGAATCTTGCTCAATTCTCTTAGGATGGCCCTCGGGATACAAAGGTTCCTGAGTCATTTTACCACCTCTAGTCATAACTCTAACATCATTATCATTTTTCTTACTATTCAATTCATTGAACAAATCATTCTGAGCTTTAAGTACTTGTTCTACTTGAGTGGTAACCATAGAAGCATGTTTACTACTAAGTTTAAGTTCACCTTTAACATTAGCCATATAATCACCCAAGTGTTCAAGCATATCAGCATTGCGTTTTAATTCTCTACCAAAATAAGCATTGAAGTTTTCTTGTTTAACCATAAAGTCATCAAACTCATCCAAGCATGGGCTAGCAAACTTAGTAAATGGGATTTCAGCTTTATCATATCTATAGAGAGAATTTACCTTTACTACCCGTGTCGGGTTATCAAGACCATGTATTTCTTCAACAAGCGGTAAATCAAGACCATGTATTTCTTCAATAGGAGGTAAATTCTTAACATCTTCAGCTTTAATACCTTTTTCCTTCATAGATTTCTTTGCCTCTTGCATATCTTCAGGACTGAGAGATAGAATACCCCTTTTCTTCGGAGTTGGCTCAAGAAGTGTCCAATTATTTTCATTAGTCGGCATATTATTCAATAAAATCTCAGCTTCATCTGGTGTTCTTTCCCTGAAAACACAACCAGCACAACTATCCAGGTGGTCTCTGGAAGCATCGGTTAGTCCATTATAAAAGATATCAATTATTTCATTTTTCTTGAGAGGATGATTAGGCAAAGCATTAAGTAATTGGATAAGCCCCCCCCCCAAGCTTGTGGGAGACTATCTTATTCAATTTGCACAAAATTATATATTTCCCTTAAAGCAGCTTGTTTCTTATGAGCGGGGAAATATTTAGCAGAGAAGTAATAAATCATATCCCGGGGATTACGCACACAACCAGGATCAAGAGAATTAAACCATATCTTAGCATCACCCTTTAATGAGAACGGAAATAATTTAAGGATATAATAATAGCGAGTTTTCTCATCATTAGTGAACATGGTGGCTATGTCATTTAATTTAGTAAGATGTGCCACAATAGTTTCAGATTCATAGCCATAGAAAGGATCAGATTCAACTAAAGTATTTATCTCAAGATCAACAGAGAAATCATAATCCTTATCAGTAACAAAGATAGGTGAAGTAGCATAAGCAGGATCATATTTCATTCTAGCATTCAAAATTTTTTGTTTCAGCTTAGCTAATAATTTCTTAAGATCACTCCTATCATTGCAAGCAAGAAAATCTCTAGCAGTTTCTTTATCCATAACATAGCCCTCAGGCATAACAGGTAATTCATATCTAGGGGGAGAATCTTCATCGTCACTTTCATCAATATTATCAGTTTCAGTAATTTCATTCTCTCTAGCCCTAGCAAGTTGTTCATCAAGAAATTCACCAATTGGCACAGTAGTATCAAGCATAGAAGTAGTTTCATCATAAGTATCATGCATAGAAGAAGTGGCATCATCAATAACATGCGACATATCAGAATTAATAGCAGAAGCAGGTTTAGGTGTCGCAAGCTTACTCAAAACAGAAGGTGAATCAAGAGCAGAACTAGATGGAAGTTCCTTACCTCCCCTCGTAGTTGAGGGATAAATCTTGGTTCTTGGATCTTTCAAGTTCTTCATAATGATAAGCAGATATAAATCCCAAGTGACTCAAAGAATGGAGCTATGCTCCCCGGCAATGGCGCCAGAAAATAGTCTTGATAACCCACAAGTATAGGGGATCGCAACAGTTTTCGAGGGTAGAGTATTCAACCCAAATTTATTGATTCGACACAAGGGGAGCCAAAGAATATTCTCAAGTATTAGCAGCTGAGTTGTCAATTCAACAACACCTGGAAACTTAATATCTGTAGCAAGGTATTTAGTAGCGAAGTAATATGACAGTGGTGGTAACGATAGTAAAAGTAACGGTAGAAAAATTAGTATTTTTGGTGTTTTGTAGTGATTATAACAATAGCAACAGAAAAGTAAATAAGCGAAGAACAATATATGGAAAGCTCGTAGGCATTGGATCGGTGATGGAGAATTATGCCAGATGCGGTTCATCATGTAACAGTCATAACATAGGGTGACACAGAACTAGCTCCAATTCATCAATGTAATGTAGGCATGTATTCCAAACATAGTCATACGTGCTTATGGAAAAGAACTTGCATGACATCTTTTGTCCTACCCTCCCGTGGCAGCGGGGTCCTATTGGAAAGTAAGGGATATTAAGGCCTCCTTTTAATAGAGTACCAGAACAAAGCATTAACACATAGTGAATACATGAAATCCTCAAGCTGCGGTCATCACCGGGAGTGGTCCCGACTATTGTCACTTCGGGGTTGCCGGATCATAACACATAGTAGGTGACTATAGACTTGCAAGATAGGATCAAGAACTCTCATATATTGATGAAAACATAATAGGTTCAGATATTAAATCATGGCATGATAGCCCACAAGTATAGGGGATCGCAACAGTTTTCGAGGGTAGAGTATTCAACCCAAATTTGTTGATTCGACACAAGGGGAGCCAAAGAATATTCTCAAGTATTAGCAGCTGAGTTGTCAATTCAACCACACCTGGAAACTTAATATCTGTAGCAAAGTGTTTAGTAGCAAAGTAATATGATAGTAGTGGTAACGGTAGCAAAAGGTAACAGTAGTAAAAGTAATGTTTTTGGTATTTTGTAGTGATGATAGCAATAGCAACGGGAAAGTAAATAAGCGAAGAACAATATATGGAAAGCTCGTAGGCAATGGATCGGTGATGGAGAATTATGCCGGATGCGGTTCATCATGTAACAATCATAACCTTGGGTGACACAGAACTAGCTCTAGTTCATTGATATAATGTAGGCTGCTACCTCTTGAGCACTGCGTTGGATTTCCCCGAAGAGGAGAGGATGATGCAGCAAAGTAGCGTAAGTATTTCCCTCAGTTTTTTAGAACCAAGGTATCAATCGAGTAGGAGGCTACGCACGAGTCCCTCGTACCTACACAAAAACAATAGCTCAACGCAACCAACACGCTTAGGGGTTGTCAATCCCTTCACGGTCACTTACGAAAGTGAGATCTGATAGAGATGATAAATAATATTTTTGGTATTTTTGGTATAGAGATGCAAAGTATAAAGTAAAAGCAAAGCAATAATAAAGTGATGGAGATTGATATGATGAGAAAGAGACCCGGGGGCCATAGGTTTCACTAGCGTCTTCTCTCGAGAGCATAAGTATTCTACGGTGGGTAAACAAATTACTATTGAGCAATTGACAGAATTGAGCATAGTTATGAGAATATCTAGGTATGATCATGTATATAGGCATCACGTCCGAGACAAGTAGACCGACTCCTGCCTACATCTACTACTATTACTCCACTCATCGACCGCTATCCAGCATGCATCTAGAGTATTAAGTTAAAAACAGAGTAACGCCTTAAGCAAGATGACATGATGTAGAGGGATAGTTTCATGCAATATGATAAAAACCCCATATTGTTATCCTCGATGGCAATGATACAATACGTGCCTTTCTGCCCCTTCTGTCACTGGGAAAGGACACCGCAAGATCGAACCCAAAGCTAAGCACTTCTCCCATGGCAAGAACAACCAATCTAGTAGGCCAAACCAAACTGATAATTCGAAGAGACTTGCAAAGATAACCAATCGTACATAAAAGAATTCAGAGAAGATTCAAATGTTATTCATAGATAGACTTGATCATAAACCCACAATTCATCGATCTCAACAAACACACCGCAAAAAGAATATTACATCAAATAGATCTCCATGAGAGAGGGGGAGAACATTGTATTGATATCCAAAAAGAGAGAAGAAGCCATCTAGGTACTAACTATGGACCCGTAGGTCTGAAGTAAACTACTCACACTTCATCGGAGAGGCTTGGATGATGATGTAGAAGCCCTCCGTGATCGATGCCCCCTCCGGCGGAGCTCCGGAACAGGCCCCAAGATGGGATCTCGTGGATACAGAAAGTTGCGGCGGTGGAATTAGGTTTTTGGCTCCGTATCTAATCGTTTGGGGGTACGTGGATATATATAGGAGGAAGAAGTACGTCGGTGGAGCTTCGAGGGGCCCACGAGGCAGGGGGCACGCCCTAGGGGGGAGCGCGCCCTCCACCCTCGTGACCGCCTCGTGGCTTTCTTGATGGAGGGTCCAAGTCTCCTGGATCTTATCTGATGAGAAAATCACATTTCCGGAGGTTTCATTCCATTTGGACTCCGTTTGATATTCCTTTTCTTCGAAACCCTAAAACAGGCAAAAAACAACAATTCTGGGCTGGGCCTCCGGTTAATAGGTTAGTCCCAAAAAATAATATAAAAGTGGATAATAAAGCCGAATAATGTCCAAAACAGTAGATAATATAGCATGGATCAATCAAAAATTATAGATACGTTGGAGACGTATCATAGGCATGTATTCCGAATATAGTCATACGTGCTTATGGAAAAGAACTTGCATGACATCTTTTGTCCTACCCTCCCGTGGCAGCGGGGTCCTTACGGAAACTAAGGGATATTAAGGCCTCCTTTTAAAAGAGTACCGGAACAAAGCATTAACACATGGTGAATACATGAACTCCTCAAACTACGGTCATCACCGGTAAGTATCCCGATTATTGTCACTTCGGGGTTAACGGATTATAACACATAATAGGTGACTATAGACTTGCATGATAGGATCAAGTACACTCATATATTGATGAAAACTTAATAGGTTCAGATCTGAAATCATGGCACTCGGGCCCTAGTGACAAGCATTAAGCATAGCAAAGTCATAGCAACATCAATCTCAGAACATAGGGGACACTAGGGATCAAACCCTAACAAAACTAACTCGACTACATGATAGATCTCATCCAACCCATCACCGTCTAGCAAGCCTACGATGGAATTACTCACGCACAGCGGTGAGCATCATGAAATTGGTGATGGAGGATGGTTGATGATGACGATGGCGATGGATTCCCCTCTCCGGAGCCCTGAACGGACTCCAGATCAGCCCTCCCGAGAGGTTTTAGGGCTTGGCGGCGGCTCCATATCATAAAACGCGATAATTTCTTCTCTCTGATTTTTTTCTCCCTGAAACTCAATATATGGAGTTGGAGTTGGAGTCGGAGACGCAACAGGGGGCCCACAAGGTAGGAGGCGCGCCCTAGGGGGGCAGGCGCGCCCCCACCCTCGTGGCAAGGTGGTGGGCCCCCTGGCCTTCATCTTTTGCAGGTATTTTTCTTATTTTCTGAAAAGTGGCTCCGTGAAGTTTCAGGTCATTCCGAGAACGTTTGCTCCTGCACATAAATAACACCATGGTAATTCTGCTGAAAACAGCGTCAGTCCGGGTTAGTTCCATTCAAATCATGCAAGTTAGTGTCCAAAACAAGGGCAAAAGTGTTTGGAAAATTAGATACGTTGGAGACGTATCAACTCCCCCAAGCTTAAACCTTTGCTTGTCCTCAAGCAATTCAGTTGACAAACTGAAAGTGATAAAGAAAAACTTTTACAAACTCTGTTTGCTCTTGTTGTTGTAAATATGTAAAGCCAGCATTCAAGTTTTCAGCAAAGATTATAACTAACCACATTTGCAATAATGCATAGGTCTCAAGTTTACTCATATCAATAGCATAATCAACTAGCGAGCCATAATAATAAATCTCGGATGACAACACTTTCTCAAAACAATCATAATATGATATAACAAGATGGTATCTCGCAGCCCTTTCCGAGACCGCAAAACATAAATGCAGAGCACCTTTAAAGACCAAGGACTACTAGACATTGTCATTCATGGTAAAAGAGATCCAGTCAAGTCATACTCGATGTAAACTAACAGTAATGAATGCAAATGACAGCGGTGCTCTCTAACTGGTGCTTTTTAATAAGAGGATGATGGCTCAGCATGAAAGTAAATAGATAGGCCCTTCGTAGAGGGAAGCAGGGATTTGTAGAGGTGCCAGAGCTCGGTTTTGAAATAGAGGTGAATAATATTTTGAGGGTATGCTTTCATTGTCAACATAACAACCAAGAGATGGCGATATCTTCCATGCTACACACATTATAGGCGGTTCCCTAACAGAATGGTAAAGTTTATACTCCCCCTTCCACCAACAAGAATCAATTCATGGCTTGCTCGAAACAACGAGTGCCTCCAACTAACAAGAGTCCCAGGGGGAGTTTTGTTTGCAATTATTTTGATTTAGTTTGCATAAAGCATGGGACTGGGCATCCCGGTGACCAGCCATTTATCTCGTGAGTGAGGAGCAGAGTCCACTCCTCTTGAGAATAACCCGCCTAACATGGAAGATACAGATAGCCCTAGTTGATAAATGAGCTATTCGAGCATAGAAAACAGGATATTTATTTGAAGGTTTAGAGTTTGGCACATACAAATTTACTTGGAATGGCAGGTAGATACCGTATATTGGTAGGTATAGTGGACTCATGTGGAATAACTTTGGGGTTTAAGGAGTTTGGATGCACAAGCAGTATTCCCGCTTAGTACAGGTGAAGGCTAGCAAAAGACTGGGAAGCGACCAGCTAGAGAGCGACAACAGTCATGAACATGCATTAAAATTAATCAACACCGAATGCAAGCATGAGTAGAATAGAATCCACCATGAACATAAATATCGTGAAGGCTATGTTGATTTTGTTTCAACTACATGCGTGAACATGTGCCAATTTAAGTCACTTAAATCATTTAGAGGAGGATACCACCCTATCATACCACATCATAACCATTTTAATAGCATGTTGGCACACAAGGTAAACCATTATAACTCATAGCTAATCAAGCATGGCACAAGAAACTATGATCTCTAGTTGTCATTGCAAACATGTTTATTCATAATAGGCTGAATCAGGAATGATGAACTAATCATATTTACAAAAACAAAAGAGGTCGAGTTCATACCAGCTTTTCTCATCTCAGCCAGTCCATCATATAACATCATAATTGCCTTTCACTTGCACGACCGAATAGTATGAATAAAAATAATAGTGCACGTGCATTGGACTAAGCTGGAATCTGCAAGCATTCAATAAACAGGAGAAGGCAAGGCAATATGGGCTCTTTTGTCAGATCAACAAGTATGCATATAAGAGCCACTTCAACAATTTAATTATGGTCTTCTCCTATCGACCCCCAAAGAAAAGGAAAGAAATAAATACATGGGAAAGCTCCCAACAAGCAAAAGAAGAACAGGAAATCTTTTTGGGTTTTCTTTTTAATTACTACTACAAGCATGGAAATTAAGCTAACTGAAAGCTACAGCTATTTTTTTTGGTTTTTCTTAAGGTTTATTAAACACACAAGAAGTAATAATAAAATGGAAAAGAAACTAGCATGGATGATACAATGAAAAAGTATGAGCACCGACATCTAGCAATGAGTGTGTGGACATAAATGTAATGTCGGTGGGAAATACGTACTCCCCCAAGCTTAGGCTTTTGGCCTAAGTTGGTCTATGGCCACGGCTGGCCTGGCGGATATCCATAATAGTAGCTGGGGTCGAACTACGATGTAGCGGCTATCGCCTGCTGAGCTGCAGCGTGGCGACGAGCGGCATCCTCTCTCCTCTCGTACTCATCTGCCTCCTCTCTGGTGATAGTATATTTTCCTCTTGCCTGATAATCAAAGAAGGCAGGAGCAGGGAGAGTAATACAGACAGCACGGCGTCTGTCAAAGATTAGTCGATACTGGAGAGGTGATTCATTCCTCTCGACAAATTGGTGGTGAACCATAGCATTAAAATCTAGATAAGTAGGTGGTAATTCAATATCGTCTTCGCGTATGTCTATACCAAGAAAATTAGCTATGCGGGTTGCATAAATTCCTCCAAAGAAATCTCCATTAAATCTATTAAGATGCAACCTACGTGCAACAATGGCTCCCAAATTATAAGATTGGTCTCCTAACACAGCACTCCTAAGAATACTGAGATCGGGGACACACATGTGACATGCCTCATCTTTACCATTGATGCATCTACCTATGAAGAGAGCAAAATAATGTATAGCAGGAAAGTGAATGCTCACTATGGTAGCTTATGTAATATCTCTAGATTCTCCCACAGTTATGCTAGCAAGAAAAACTCTAAATTCAAATTAGCGAGGATCCCTTATACTACCCCATTGTGGAAGTTTGCATGTAGTGGCAAAATCCTCTAAGTCCATAGTGTAAGATTTATCATAAAGATCAAACAGGACAGTTGGAGAATTACGTGAAGTTGAAAATTCAAACCTCCTCACAAAGGTACTGGTGAGGTTGTGGTACTGGCTGCACTTCTCTTCCTCGAAGCTCACAAGATCAGCGTTATGCAAATATGCGTTAAATTCTTCCTTAATTCCCACTCGATCCATAAAGTTCTCAGAGGGCCATTCACAAGGACGCACTAGAGCGTTTCTTGGTGGCTCGTAATCAGCATCACGCATTGCAAGCCTGGGTCCTTGCTTCCTTAAAGAACCACCTTGGAACATTTTCCTAAGCATATTTCTTCCTCTGAAAAATTCTGAAATTTTTTAGTAACTTCAAAATAAAAGTAAACCAAACTCGATAATATTGATAGCAACTCTCCTACAAGTGCCTAGGGCCTATATCATGCATCAAAACTACTTTTGACCATATAAATTTGACATGCAAGCTCAAGAACAGGGTCACCTAAGCAGCAAAAATTTGCAATGAATAAAGCACTAGAACAAAAACTAATTGGACCAATGGAGGAGTCACATACCAAGGAACAATCTCCCCAAGCAGTTTAGTGAGAGGTGCTTTGAGCAAGGAGATCGAAAATGGCAGCAAAGTGAGCTAGAACTCATGCTTGAGCTGGATACTTGTGTTTGTGGGAGGAAGATGAAGTGTGTGGGTGCAGGAATAAGTGGAGGAGGGCCACCATGGGCCCACGAGGCAGGGGGCACGCCCTCCACCCTCGTGGGCAGGTGGTTGACCCCCTGCTGTGTTCTCAGTGCCAAATATTCTCAAATATTCTAGAAAAAATCATATTTAAATTTCAGGGCATTTGGAGAACTTCTATTTTCGGGGTATTTTTATATTGCACGGATAATCAGATAACAGACAGAAAAATATTTGTTTTTATTTTATTTAATATAAATAACAGAAAGTAAAAGTGGGGTACAGAAGGTTGTGCCTTCTAGTTTCATCCATCTCATGATCATCAAAAGGAATCCTCTAACAAGGTTGATCAAGTCTTGTTAACGAACTCATTCCGAATAACATGGAACCGGAGAAATTTCGAATAATACTATGTCACCTCAACGGGGATATGCACATCCCCAATAATAAGAATATCATATTTCTTCTTGACAGTAGGAAGAGGAAATTCAAAACCTCCAAATATAATCGATGGAATTTTTCCAATAGAGTTGATACTATGAACTTGAGGTTGTTTCCTCGAAAAGTGTACCGTATGCTCATTACCATTAACATGAAAAGTGACATTTCCTTTAGTGCAATCAATAACAGCTCCTGCAGTATTCAAAAAGGGTATTCCAAGAATAATAGACATACTATCGTCCTCGGGAATATCAAGAATAACAAAGTCCGTTAAAATAGTAACGTTTGCAACTACAATAGGCACATCCTCACAAATACCGACAGGTATAGCAGTTGATTTATCAGCCATTTGCAAAGATATTTTAGTAGGTGTCAACTTATTCAAATCAAGTCTACGATATAAAGAGAGAGGCATAACACTAACACCGGCTCCAAGATCACATAAAGCGGTTTTAACATAATTTCTTTTAATGGAGCATGGTATAGTTGGTACACCGGGATCTCCAAGTTTCTTAGGTATTCCACTCTTAAAAGTATAATTAGCAAGCATGGTGGAAATTTCAGCTTCCGGTATCTTTATTTTATTAGTAACAATTTCTTTCATGTACTTAGCATAAGGATTCATTTTGAGCATATTGGTTAATGGCATACGCAAAAAGATAGGTCTAATCATTTCAGCAAAGCGCTCAAAATCCTCATCATCCTTTTTCTTGGATGGTTTGGGAGGAAAAGGCATGGGTTTCTGAACCCAAGGCTCTCTTTCTTTACCATATTTCCTAGCAACAAAATCTTTCTTATCATAACGTTGATTCTTTGATTGTGGGTTATCAAGATCAACAGCAGGTTCAATATCTATATCATTATCATTACTAGGTTGAGCATCATCATGAACATTATCATTAACATTACCACTAGTTTCAGGTTCATTACCAGATTGTGTTTCAGCATCAGAAATAGAAATATCATTTGGATTCTCAGGTGTTTCAATAATAAGATCACTAGAAGCATGCAAAGTCCTATCATTTTTCTTTTTCTTCTTTTTAGAAGAAATAGGTGCATCTATTTTATTTCTCTGAGAATCTTGCTCACTTCTCTTAGGGTGGCCTTCAGCACACAAAGGTTCCCGAGTCATTTTACCACCTCTAGTCATAACTCTAACAGCATTATCATTATTCTTACTATTCAATTCACTGAGCAAATCATTTTGAGCTTTAAGTACTTGTTCTACTTGAGTGGTAACCATAGAAGCATGTTTACTAATAAGTTTAAGTTCACCTTTAACATTAGCGATATAATCACCCAAGTGTTCAAGCATATTTGAATTGTATTTCAATTGTCTACCAAAATAAACATTAAAATCTTCTTGCTTAGCCATAAATTTATCAAACTCATCTAAGCATGGGATAGCAAATTTAGTAAATGGGATTTCAGCTTTATCATATCTGTAGAGAGAATTTACCTTTACTACCTGTGTCGGGTTATCAAGACCAGGAGTTTCTTCAATAGGAGAAGGATTTGGATTATATGTTTCTTCAACAGTCGGTAAATTAAGACCATGTATTTCTTCAATAGGAGGTAAATTCTTAACATCTTCAGCTTTAATACCCTTTTCTTTCATAGATTTCTTTGCCTCTTGCATATCTTCAGGACTGAGAAATAGAATACCCCTCTTCTTCGGAGTTGGTTTAGGAATAGGCTCAGGAATTGGCTCCAGAGGTGTCCAATTATTTTCATTTGTTAACATATTGTTCAATAGAATTTCAGCTTCATCCGGTGTTCTTTCCCTGAAAACAGAACCAGCACAACTATCCAGGTAATCTCTGGAGGCATCGATTAGTCCATTATAAAAGATATCAAGTATTTCATTTTTTCTTAAGAGGATGATCAGGCAAAGCATTAAGTAATTGGAGAAGCCTCCCCAAGCTTGTGGGAGACTCTCTTCTTCAATTTGCACAAAATTATATATATCCCTTAAAGCAGCTTGTTTCTTATGAGCAGGGAAATATTTAGCAAAGAAGTAATAAATCATATCCTGGGGACTACACACACAACCAGGATCAAGAGAATTAAACCATATCTTAGCATCACCCTTTAATGAGAATGGAAATATTTTGAGGATGTAAAAGTAACGAGTTCTCTCATCTTTAGTGAACAGGGTAGCTATATCATTTAATTTAGTAAGATGTGCCACAACAGTTTCAGATTCATAACCATGAAAAGGATCAGATTCAACCAAGGTAATTATATCAGGATCAACAGAGAATTCATAATCCTTATCAGTAACAAAGATAGGTGAAGTAGTAAAAGCAGGGTCAACTTTCATTCTAACACTTAGAGATTGCTTACTCCATTTAGCTAATAACCTTTTGAGTTCATTTCTATTTTTGCAAGCTAAAATAGCAAAAGAAGCTTCTTGATCAAAAACATAACCCTTAGGAAAAACAAGTGATTCTACATCATCACTTTCATCAGTATCATCAGATTCAATATTTTCAATTTCTCTAGCTCTAGCAATTTGTTCATCAAGGAAATCACTAAGTGACACGGTAGTATCAGGCATAGAGGTAGTTTCATCATAAGTATCATGCATAGCAGAAGTGGCATCATCAATAACATGCGACATATCAGAATGAATAGCAGAAGCAGGTGTAGGTGTCGCAAACTTACTCATAACAGAAGGTGAATCAAGTGCAGAGCTAGATGGCAGTTCCTTACCTCCCCTCGTAGTTGAGGGATAGATCTTGTTTTTTGGATCTCTCAAGTTCTTCATAATGATAACCAGATATATATCCCAAGTGACTCCAAGAATAGAGCTATGCTCCCCGGCAACGGCGCCAGAAAATAGTCTTGATAACCCACAAGTATAGGGGATGGCAAAAGTTTTCGAGGGTAGAGTATTCAACCAAAATTTGTTGATTCGACACAAGGGGAGCCAAAGAATATTCTCAAGTATTAGCAGCTGAGTTGTCAATTCAACCACACCTGGAAACTTAATATCTGCAGCAAAGTGTTTAGTAGCAAAGTAATATGATAGTAGTGGTAACGGTAGCAAAAGGTAACAGTAGTAAAAGTAATGTTTTTGGTATTTTGTAGTGATGATAGCAATAGCAACGGGAAAGTAAATAAGCGAAGAACAATATATGGAAAGCTCGTGGGCAATGGATCGATGATGGAGAATTATGTCGGATGCGGTTCATCATGTAACAATCATAACCTAGGGTGACACAGAACTAGCTCCAGTTCACTGATATAATGTAGGCATGTATTCCGAATATAGTCATACGTGCTTATGGAAAAGAACTTGCATGACATCTTTTGTCCTACCCTCCCGTGGCAGCGGGGTCCTTACGGAAACTAAGGGATATTAAGGCCTCCTTTTAATAGAGTACCGGAACAAAGCATTAACACATACTGAATACATGAACTCCTCAAACTACGGTCATCACCGGTAAGTATCCCGATTATTGTCACTTCGGGGTTAACGGATTATAACACATAATAGGTGACTATAGACTTGCAAGATAGGATCAACAACACTCATATATTGATGAAAACATAATAGGTTCAGATCTGAAATCATGGCACTCGGGCCCTAGCGACAAGCATTAAGCATAGCAAAGTCATAGCAACATCAATCTCAGAACATAATGGACACTAGGGATCAAACCCTAACAAAACTAACTCGATTACATGATAGATCTCATCCAACCCATTACCGTCCAGCAAGCCTACGATGTAATTACTCACGCACGGCGGTGAGCATCATGAAATTGGTGATGGAGGATGGTTGATGATGATGATGGCGACGGATTCCCCTCTTCGGAGCCCCGAACGGACTCTAGATCAGCCCTCCCGAGAGGTTTTAGGGCTTGGCGGCGGCTCCGTATCGTAAAACGCGATGATTTCTTCTCTCTGACTTTTTCCTCCCCGAAACTCAATATATGGAGTTGGAGTTGGAGTCGGAGACGTAACAGGGGGCCCACGAGGTAGGGGGCGCGCCCTAGGGGGGCAGGCGTGCCCCCACCCTCATGGCAAGGTGGTGGGCCCCCTGGCCTTCATCTTTTGCAGGTATTTTTCTTATTTTCTGAAAAGTGGCTCCGTGAAGTTTCAGGTCATTCCGAGAACGATTGCTCCTGCACATAAATAACACCATGGTAATTCTGCTGAAAACAGCGTCAGTCTGGGTTAGTTCCATTAAAATCATGCAAGTTAGAGTCCAAAACAAGGGCAAAAGTGTTTGGAAAAGTAGATACGTTGGAGACGTAGCATGGCACTCGGGCCCTAGTGACAAGCATTAAGCATAGCAAAGTCATAGCAACATCAATCGCAGAACATAGTGGATACTAGGGATCAAACCCTAACAAAACTAACTCGATTACATGATAAATCTCATCCAACCCATCACCGTCCAGCAAGCCTACGATGGAATTACTCACGCACGGCGGTGAGCATCATGAAATTGGTGATGGAGGATGGTTGCTGATGACGATGGCGCCGGATTCCCCTCTCCGGAGCCCCGAACGGACTCCAGATCAGCCCTCCCGAGAGAGTTTAGGGCTTGGCGGCGGCTCCATATCGTAAAACGTGATGAATCCTTCTCCCTGGGTTTTTTCTCCCTGAAAGTGAATATATGGAGTCAGGGTTGAGGTCGGTGGAGCGTCAGGGGGCCCCCGAGGCAGGGGGCGCGCCCAGGGGGTAGGGCGCGCCCCCACCCTCGTGGATAGGTGGAGGCCCCCTGACGTGGATCTTCCTTCCAGTATTTTTTATATATTGCAAAATAATTCTCCATTGATTTTCAGGTCATTCTGAGAACTTTTATTTCTGCACAAAAATAACACCATGGCGATTCTGCTGAAAACAACGTCAGTCCGGGTTAGTTCCATTCAAATCATGCAAGTTAGAGTCCAAAACAAGGGCAAAAGTGTTTGGAAAAGTAGACACGACGGAGACGTATCAGTAAACAACATCATCTCCAAATGATAGCTTGAATGTGTTGGTTTCAGCATGCTGTTAAAGCAGATATAAAATGGAAGGCAATGTTACCGACAGCAAGCTTAACAGCCATCAAATATTGCAATTCAAACTGGTATTGTTGAAAATGAATAGAACTAGGTAATGCTTAAACATCACACTGGATAAATGTGTAAAACTGAAAATAAAGGGCATGTGTTAACTACACCAGGAATAACTGGAACCAAATATAGTCGTTCAAACTAGTATTGATGTAGTCGAGCGGCACAGTTCCGACTTGCACATAATGAACCACACATTGTGAATGACTGAAATAAACAAGGCATAAATGACTAGTATAACAACCAAATATAGCCATTGAAAACTGGACAGAGTCTCACTGCAACCAACCTAACAAGCAAATGCAGATAAACAGGGCATATGCTTGAAAACTGGACAAATGCTCACTTCAACCAACCTAACAAGTAGATAAAGATAAACAAGGCATCTGCTTGATAACTAGAGAAATGCTAAAAAGCAACCTAACAACCGAATATAGATAAACAAGGCATCTACTTGACAACTGGACAAATGCTAAAAAAAGCAACCTAACAACCAAATACAGATAAACAATGCATTTACTTGATAACTGGACAAATACTCACTACAACCAAGTTAAGAACCAAATACAGATAAACAAGGCATCTGCTCGATAACTGAAAAAATGCTCACTCCAACCAACCTAACAAACAAATACAGATAAACAAGGCATCTACTCATTATAAACAACCAAATATAGCCATTCGTGAAACTAAAGTGGACAATTCATACTTAAACATCACATAGACCTATTGAACAATATATTTTTGCATAACTAAAATAATTGAACACGACACAGTTAAAGCACCGCACGACAAATGCTACTACAACAAAGGGTACGGGCTGGCAAGCTAGAAAAGGTAATATTTGCTGATAGAATGTTGCCTCACATTTCATGGACGGGATCCTTCCAGTTGGAAGAGCACAGACCCATGGTGCGCTCTCTGATGTCACAGTTGGGATGTTTCACCTTGGAAGAACCTTCATGGGTGCCCTCCTCGTGGCCGTGGTCGTGGTCGATGAGATCTGACTTGGCAATTGAGGATCCCAAGCCGCCGCCATAGAACGTGTCCTTCAAAAGTGACAAAATGGGCTCAATGGCGTATAAAGCTCGCAAATCCTTGACCGCTTGGCGGAGGAGATCAGATCGACGGTGGTTGAACCAGAGGGGTTGGGGATGGACCACTTAACCTGTGACATGGCCCGCGTGAAGCCGTCGGTGTGGACGAGCTTGATGTCGTAGCCAGCTTTCCCGAGATACAGTAATACGCTAGCCCGCTGACATGAAGCCTTCAGCATGACAACGTAGTCAACATCTTCGCCGGCTTCCGTAGCGACGTGTTGCTCCGGGATCGACAGGTCGGGGCGAACGGCGGCCACCTCGCCAACGTCCGCCGGAGAGGCCATGAGAAACCTCTTCTTGGCCGAATGCTCATGGGGCTCCCCGGGATATGTGGTCGATCTTAGGCTATGACATTCTGGAGCAGGGGATGTGGATCTGGCGGGAGGGACACCGCAGGCCTCATCTAAAAACTCAGGGGAGTGGGGCGACGGTATGGGAATCGCCGGATAACCTGAACTTTATTATCTAAGCTAGGAGGAACGGGCAGACCGGCAGGGTTGGCGGCGGCGGCGGATGCGAGCTAGGGTTCAAAGGGGTGAGGGGGTTGGTGGGGGACTGTGGAGGGGGTGGTGTTTGAGGATACGCCACGGCTACTGAATATTTTAGTAATGGTGGGTGGAGATGGTGGTGGATGAGGGAGGGAGATGGTTCAAATGCCTCGGCTACTAAAATTTTACTATAAGGCCGGTGCTGGAGGAGTGTGGGCGACGGTTGAAGTACGGCAGCTACTAAAATTTGGGTAAAGGAATTGATGCGGGGCGGGAGTGCCCAAGATCGCGCATGGTCCAACAACAATATGCGTGTATGATAATTAGGAAAAGTGGCGCAGATCCGCTGATTTTTGCAATGCTCAAGGCGGGTAGTTTGTTTTTTATATTTCTAGCTAGCTGGTCTATCACACACGGTTCATACAAATTTCCAAATAAACTTACCCGCCTTTAGCTTCCACGGGTGGTGGTTTTACAACGCACTTGCATCGCACACGGTTAAGCCAGTACCTCCACCCTTTGCTCGCACTTGCGCGGTCGTGGTGATTTCAGCGCACTTGCATCGCACGTGGTTGAGCTAGTACCTCCACCCTTTGCTCGCGCTTGCGCGGTCGTGGTGATTTCAGCGCACTTGCATCGCACACGGTTGAGCCAGTACCTCCACCTTAATTTGCTTGTGCTTGCGCGGTCGTGGTGATTCACATCACACTTGTATCGCACACGGTTTAGATATTATACCCCGTGTCCGTTGAGGATCATCAGAGTCTTTGCATCAAAAAATAACGTTAGGGAGGGTCAAAAGACAGCCACACCAGCATGTGGCCCAAATATATATGAGTGAAAAATGGTGGTATGTGATGTTCAAAATTCCAATGCACAACTTGGACCCCGCAGGCCCACGGTTGGGCGCGTCATTGAAGATCGATGAGAGGGGCCAGAAGTCAAGAACCACCTGGAAGTGGCCAAATATATGTATGAATATTGGGGAAGTTTAAAACTTTAAATACACAATGCATAACTTTGGTGGCACCTGCCTCGCAAACCCGAAAGCACCCTAACAACCACCTAGGTAGGATATATATAACGACATAATGTCGTACCTAGCTAGAATGCTTGGCCCACCACCTCCCACTTCATGTCAGCGGGGCGGATGCACGTAATGATCGATACTTTGGTCATACATGCATGTCGACATGACCTACCATAAGATGTACCAATGAATCTTTCGTTTGGTGAAATGACAATTGTTGTTGTGGATAAACCGCTTGGGCCAATAGATTGAACCATCATAAACATCTCATGAGAGGGACCACAAAACCAGCACCTCTTGCATGCGGCCCAAAATGATGTACGTTGGGAAGGGGTGATGTGTGTGTTCAATATAGAATAATGTACAATTTAGATGTGGTGCCTACCTCTCGATATAGACAACAACCATAAGGCAAGGTAGTTAAGGACGAGATACGTACGCAGGGTTTATTGTAGGTCAAACCCAGCAATCCGAGCATCTGGGAGGGAATCCTGACAACGCATGAGCTCGAGCTTTGGTTGACCAACATTTGATGGTGACTGGACCTAACATGAACTAGGAGGAATCCATTCATGGCCAACACATACCCCTCATTATCGGTCAAAGGGATGATATATATACACTCGGGGAGCCCACAGATATCCGTCGTCACAAAAAACCGCACAAGGGAGACGTGGTCGATCAGAAGACCCCGTATACCACTGCATGCGGCCCGAAAATATGTATGGGTACGATGGTGTATGATGTGTTTAAATCCCAAATACACAACTTCGATGGGCCACGTCAAGTACATTACAAATCGAACACCGTACCCGACTCCAAGCCTGGTTCAATACCTATGATGTCAGTTTCCCAACTTCGAGGCGGCAGCGGGGGGGAGGGGGGTCGTCCCACACATGCGCTCAAACTTTATTTTGTGTCTAGCATGGGACACATCTATATATATCTATACATCTATACATTTATACATCTATACACATATATAGTGTGCGAATAACTATGAAAGTTGCTCGTTGGATGAAGCCAATCCGACGGTACATAGATGGCAAATCCGAGCACTACCGGCCGTTGGATATCATCTACATTCCACCGGATTCTGCCACATGTACAATCTAGAAGACTCTATGGTTGAACTTAAGCATAATGCACAAACCTCTAAACACAAGCACTTCTCCTTTGTTCTCTAGAATCTCCATATCTTAATTGCCCAAACCTTTTTTTTCTAAATGAATTGTCACTTTTTGTTTTTACCTTTACAATGCACAATTCCATGAATCTTAAAATAGCATTTTACAAAACTAATTGATTTTGGATGAGATGAACTATAAGAATTAAACGAACATCTACATCATGCATATCTGGGAGAAGAGGCGGGAAACCGATGAGAGGAGTGGTAAGAAACGGTAGCCTGTTTTGAATGAAAACCTAGTAGAGAAGGAAGCGTGAGCTATACGACGCATGCGCACAGTGCTTACCCATGTACTGCATGTGTTGTCGAAAGGGCTCAGGGTTGCCGTTCGATCTGGGAGCATCCAACGGTGCACACGTACGATCCGTGGGGTTTGGGTTCTGGCCAGTTAGAACGCAGGACTCAGATCACACGCGCAGCAGGGGGATATCATACGGAAACCAAAATTCAGTGGAAACCGGTGAAAACCACGAGAAAAAGATGTTTTGAAGTTTCAAAAAAAATGTGGGATGTTAAGGCGATGATGTTTTATTGGCACATAAAATTTCAAGTTGAAACACATTAAGAGATGTGAGGTATGAAAAAGACAAAATCAGTGTTGAATAGTGTCGAATAGTAATGTCACTATTCAGGGCAAAATTTGTCTTTTTCATAGCTCACATCTCGTAATGTTTTTCAACTTGAAATTTTATGTCGCAATAAAACATCACCTTCTTAACATCCCACATTTTTTTCAGATTTTTATGAAACTTTAAAATATGGTTTGCACGAAGTTTTCATTGAATATAGGCTTCCGTGAGTGAACCGTGTGCTATTTGAAAACATTTCGTGAGAAGAATCTCGGTTTTTAAATCCCCGTAAATCCAAAACTAAGCTGAGAATCGTGAAACCTGCCATGGTGTCACGACATCACACTTATATGTCGAGGAATTTTTTCGTCCATTGTGGTGCAAGTTTTATTACAAGCCTCTTACAAACCGGAGCTTCTCTCAAAGAAGCCTCGTGGTTCTGATAGGGAAATGTGTCCCCCTTGTGGGCGAAACGTAATCACTGCCTCTTTTCACCTTGTATTTTCTTCTACGGGCAACATGGAACGATAGGATATTCGTGCTGAAATTTAAACTTATTCAGGGTTCGTTTGGCCTTTTTATACACTAATTGAGTTTCCTAGGCATTTAATGTCCATAATTCAAATCTGAACTACAAATACATGCTCTAGTTCACCAAAATGGCTAGAAAAATTATACATGTGTCCTTGGGTGCATGTATAGGTCCCATGCCAGGAATGGGAATGAATTACAACCGTACTGGTGTCATGGCTCAAACTCAAACATTTCGAATCTCGGTTTTTAAGTCCCCATAAATCCTAAACTCACCAGAAAGTCATCAAAGGTGGCATGGTGTCACGTCATGGCACATATATGTCGTGGTAAAAACATTGTCCAATTTGGGCCAAGCTTTATTACAAACCTCTTACAAAAACTGGAGCTTCTCTCAAAGAAGCCTCGTGGTTCTGATATGGAAACATGTTCCCCTTGTGGGCAAAAAGTAATCACTACCTCTTTTCGCCTTATATTTTCTTCCACGGGCGACATGGAACCACAGGATATCCGTTCTGAAATTTAAACTTATTCATGGTTCATTTGGCCTTTTTATACACTATCCTAGGCATTTAATGTCCATAATTCAAATCTGAACTACAAATACATGCTCCGGTTCACCAAAATGGCTAGAAAAATTATACATGTGTCCTTGGGTGCATGTTTAGGTCTCATGCCAGGAATGGGAACGAATTATAATCGTACCGGTGTCCTGGCTCTTCCTCAAACATTTCGAATCTCGGTTTTTAAGTCCCCATAAATCCTAAACTCACCAGAAAGTCATCAAAGGTGGCAAGGTGTCATGTCATGGCACATATATGTCATGGTAAAAACATTGCCAATTTGGGCCAAGCTTTATTACAAACCTCTTACAAACTGGAGCCTGTCGCAAGAACCCTCGTGGTTTCGATAGGGAAACGTCTCCCCTTGTGGGCCAAACGATAATCACTCCCTCTTCTAGCCTCGTATTTTATTCTACACGCTACATGGAATAACTGGAGATTCGCGCTGAACTTTGAAATTATTCAGGGTTCGTTTGACCTTTTTTATTCATTATTTGAGTTTTCTAGGCATTTAATGTCCATCATTCAAATCCAAACTACAAATACATGCTCCATTGCACCAAAATGGCTAGAAAAAATGTACATGTTTCCTTGGGGTGCATGTTTAGGTCCCATGGAACGAATGAGAATGAATTCAACCGTCTCGCCATCCTGGCCTGGCCACAAAAATTGCGAATCTCGGTTTTTAAATGTCTGTAAATCCAAAACTCACCAGGAAATCATGAAACTTGGCATGGTGTCACTACATGGTATATATAATTGTCCAATTTGGGCGAAGCTACATTACAAGCCTTTTACAAACTGGAGCCCGTCGCAACCCTCGTGGTTCCAGTAGGGAAACATGCCCCTCTTGTGGGTGAAACGATAATCGATGCCTCTTCTCGCCTTGAACTTTGTTTTCTACAGGCAACATAGAATAACAGGAGTGTCGGGCTAAAATTTGAAACTGTTTAGGGTTCGTTTGGCCATTGTATATATATATATATTACTAATTACTAGGTTTTCTATGCATTTAATGTAGTCCATAATTCAAATTTGAACTACAACCACATGCTCCAGTGAAGCAAAATGGGTGGGAAATCGTACATGTGTAATTGGGTGCATGTTTAGGTCTCGTTTAAGGAATGAGAATGAATTGCAAACTTGTCGTCGTCCTGAAACAATGAGAAT
This sequence comes from Triticum urartu, assembly GCF_003073215.2. NCBI lineage: Eukaryota > Viridiplantae > Streptophyta > Magnoliopsida > Poales > Poaceae > Triticum > Triticum urartu. The sequence goes on along the minus strand of NC_053022.1, from coordinate 252,472,730 downwards.
CTTGGTTTTTAAATCCCAGTAAATAAAAAAGTCACCCAAAAAACATGAAACTTGGCATGGTTTCATGACATGGCACATATATGTCGTCGTAAAAAAATCGTCCAGTTTGAGAAGAGGCGCACACATTAGTAGCCAACGAAGTCCTTTTTGAAACAAAAAGCTAACACGTTAATATCGCAAATGGTTGTATTATATTTACCATGTCGAAAATTAACCATACTCGGTGGCATGCATGCAGCTGTTTGATTAGACAGGACGAGCGCGAGAAGTCTATCATGCAACTTCGACGGGACGCGTGCGAGCAGTCCGCCGCGCAGGCTCGACCAGACACATGCATCCTGTCCACCTCGCAGACTCGACGGGACACGTGCGAGAAGCAAGGCCGCCCATGCTCACTGGGAAGCGAACACTTTGACCTCCATGCACCAGCCGCCGCCCGCCTCTCTCACAACTTCTTCATTAATGGGTTAATTAAAGCACCTGGACGGAGGGTGTTTGCTTGTGATCCCATGGTAGCATTTGCTTTGTTCGTGTTTTCAACTAGTATTCCGCCCTAATTTAAATTGGCACATAGGGCAACGGATAATACGACCACAAATAAAATGGCAACGTATAATACGACGACAAATTTACAATGGCGCACATAATAATTGTCTTACATATTCCGGATAATTTAAAATGCCACATGCGGCAAAGCCCAGAAGACACAGGGGCAAGAGAAAAAGGAAATTGCAGACAACGATCCGGGTCGCTACTGTCTCTACTCGTCGATGGATCGCTGATACGTCTCCAACGCATCTATAATTTTTGATTGTTCCATGCTATTATATTATCCATCTAGGATGTTTTATATGCATTTGTATGCTATTTTATATGATTTTTGGGACTAACCTATTAACCTAGAGCCCAGTGCCAGTTTCTGTTTTTTTCCTTGTTTTTGAGTTTTACAGAAAAGGAATACCAAACGGAGTCCAATGGACGTGCCAATTTTTGTCGATTTTTTATGGACCAAAAGAAGCCCCCAGAGTAAAAGAGTTGGGCCAGAAGAGTCCCGGGCCGTCCACGAGGGTGGGGGGCACGCCCAACCCCCCGGGTGCGCTGCCCTATCTCGTGGACGACTCGGGGACCCCCCTGACTTGTTCCTGACGCCAAAAAATCCTATAAATACAGAAACCTCCAGAAAATAACCTAGATCAGGAGTTCCGCCGCCACAAACCTCTATAGCCACCAAAAACCAATCGGGACCCTCTTCCGGCACCCTGCCGGAGGGGGATCTATCACCAATGGCCATCTTCTTCATCCTGGCCCTCTTCGTGATGAGGAGGGAGTAGTTCACCCTTGGGTGTGAGGGTATGTACCAGTAGCTATGTGTTTGATCTCTCTCTCTCTCCGTGTTCTTGATTTGGCATGATCTTGATGTATCGCGAGCTTTGCTATTATAGTTGGATCTTATGATGTTTCTCCCTCTCTACTCGTTTGTAATGAATCGAGTTTTCCCTTTGAAGTTATCTTGATTGAGTCTTTAAGGATTTGAGAACACTTGATGTATGTCTTGCATGTGCTTGATACGTCTCCAACGTATCTATAATTTTTGATTGCTCCATGCTATATTATCTACTGTTTTGGACATTATTGGGCTTTATTATCCACTTCTATATTATTTTTGGGACTAACCTATTAACCAGAGGCCCAGCCCAGAATTGTTGTTTTTTGCCTATTTCAGGGTTTTGAAGAAAAGGAATATCAAACGGAGTCCAAACAGAATGAAACCTTCGGGAATGTGATTTTCTCAACGAACATGATCCAGGAGACTTGGACCCTACGTCAAGACACAAAAGAGGAGGCCACGAGGTAGGGGGCGTGCCTACCCCCCCCCCCCAGGCGCGCCCTCCACCCTCGTGGGCCCCCTGTTGCTCCACCGACGTACTCCTTCCTCCTATATATACCTACGTACCCCCAAACGATCAGATACGGAGCCAAAACCCTAATTCCACCGCCGCAACTTTTTGTATCCACGAGATCCCATCTTGGGGCCTGTTCCAGAGCTCCGCCGGAGGGGGCATCGATCACGGAGGGCTTCTACATCATCAGCATAGCCCCTCCGATGAAGTGTGAGTAGTTCATCTCAGACCTACGGGTCCATAGTTATTAGCTAGATGGCTTCTTCTCTCTTTTTGGATCTCAATACAATGTTCTCCCCCTCTCTTATGGAGATCTATTCGATGTAATCTTCTTTTTGCAGTGTGTTTGTTGAGACCGATGAATTGTGGGTTTATGATCAAGTCTATCTATGAACAATATTTGAATCTTCTCTGAATTCTTTTACGTATGATTGGTTATCTTTGCAAGTCTCTTCGAATTATCAATTTGGTTTGGCCTACTAGATTAAACTTTCTTGCAATGGGAGAAGTGCTTAGCTTTGGGTTCAATCTTGCAGTGTCCTTTCCCAGTGACAGTAGGGGCAGCAAGGCACGTATTGTATTGTTGCCATCGAGGATAACAAGATGGGGTTTTCATCATATTGCATGAGTCTATCCCTCTACATCATGTCATCTTGCTTAAAGCGTTACTCTGTTTTCATTAACTTAATACTCTAGATGCATGCTGGATAGCGGTCGATGAGTGGAGTAATAGTAGTGGATGCAGGCAGGAGTCGGTCTGCTTGTCTCGGACGTGATGCCTATATACATTATCATGCCTAGGTATTCTCATAACTATGCTCAATTCTGTCAATTGCTCAACAGTAATTTGTTCACCCATCGTAGAATACTTATGCTCTTGAGAGAAGCCACTAGTGAAACATATGGCCCCCGGGTCTATCTTCATCATATTACTTTGCATCTTTATCATAAAAATACCAAAAAATATTATCTTATCATATCTATCAGATCTCACTGTCGTAAGTGGCCTTGTAGGGATTGACAACCCCTTATCGCGTTGGTTGCGAGGATTTATTTGTTTTGTGCAGGTACGAGGGACTCGCGCGTAGCCTCCTACTGGATTGATACCTTGGTTCTCAAAAACTGAGGCAAATACTTACGCTACTCTGCTGCATCATCCCTTCCTCTTCGGGGAAAAACCAACGCAGTTCTTAAGAGGTAGCAGTGCTTATCTGTGGTGACAATGGGATATTCACGTGATCCACTTGATGTATGTTTTTGTGATCAACTTGCGAGTTCTGTGACCTTGTGAACTTATGCATAGGGGTTGGCCCATGTTTTCATCTTGACTCTCCGGTAGAAACTTTGGGGCACTCTTTGAAGTTCTTTGTGTTGGTTGAATAGATGAATTTGAGATTGTGTGATGCATATCGTATAATCCTACCCGTGGATACTTGAGGTGACATTAGAGTTTTGGTTGATTTGTGTCTTAAGGTGTTATTCTAGTACGAACTCTAGGATAGATTGAACGGAAATAATACCTTCGTGTTATTTTACTATGGACTCTTGAATAGATCGACGAGAAAGGATAACTTTGAGGTGGTTTCATACCCTACAATAATCTCTTTGTTTGTTCTCCGCTATTAGTGACTTTGGAGTGACTCTTTGTTGCATGTTGAGGGATTGTTATATGATCCAATTATGTTATTATTGTTGAGAGAATTTGCACTAGTGAAAGTATGAACCCTAGGCCTTGTTTCGAAGCATTGCAATACCGTTTTCGCTCACTTTTTATCATTAGTTACCTTGCTGTTTTTATAATTTTAGATTACAAAAACCTATATCTACCATCCATATTGCAGTTGTATCACCATCTCTTCGTCGAACTAGTGCACCTATACAATTTACCATTGTATTGGGTGTGTTGGGGACACAAGAGACTCTTTGTTATTTGGTTGCTGGAATGTTTGAGAGAGGCCATCTTGATCCTACGCCTCCCACGGATTGATAAACTTTAGGTCATCCACTTGAGGGAAATTTGCTACTGTCCTACAAACCTCTGCACTTGGAGGCCCAACAACGTCTACAAGAAGAAGGTTGTGTAGTAGACGTCAAGCTCTTTTCTGGCACCGTTGCCAGGGAGGTTAGTGCTTGAAGGTATATCTTTAGATCTTGCAGTCGAATCTTTTTAGTTTCTTGTTTTATCACTAGTCTAGTCTATAAAAGAAAACTACAAAAAATGGAATTGAGGTTGCCTCATATGCTTCATCTTTTTAATGTCTTTCGTGAAAATAAGGATTCCGATAATTGTGCCAAAGTGTTAGAAGAAGAATGCATTAAAATGTTTGGCACTAAATCTTTGAATGATGAGAATGATTGCAGTGTTGTTAGTATGAATTCTTTGGATATCCATGATGCTAATGATATGCAAAGCCACAAGCTTGGGGATGCTATGTTTGATGAAGATGATATTTTTTGTCCCCCAAGTTTTGATGAGCAAATTTATTATGATGAAAGCATCCCTCCTATCTATGATGATTATTGTGATGACACGTATTCTATAAAGAATAATGATATCCATGAAACATGTCATCATGATTTTAACTTTCAATTGGATTATGCCTCACATGATAGTTATTTTGTTGAGTTTGCTCCCACTACTATTCATGAGAAGAAATTTGCTTATGTGGAGAGTAGTAAAATTTCTATGCTAGTGGATCATGAAAATAATGCTTTGTGTGATAGTTATATTGTTTAATTCATTCATGATGCTACTGAAAATTATTATGAGGGAGGAATATATGCTTTTAGGAGTTGCAATAATATCAAGTTTCCTCTCTATGTGTTGAAAATATTTAAGGTATGCTTGTCTTACCTTCCTATGCAAGTTGATTCTTGTTCCCATAAGTTGTTTGCTCACAAAATCCCTATGCATAAGAAGTGGGTTAGACTTAAATGTGCTTGTCATATGCTTCAGGATGCTCCCATTATGTTTCAATTCTTATCTTCTATGTGAGCATCATTGAAATCATCATGCCTAGCTTGAAGGCATTAAAGAGAAGCGCTTGTTGGGAGACAACCCAATATTTATACCTACTGTTTTTGTGTGTTCACATGATTATGCTACTGTATTAATCATGTTTTATAGCTTTTGTTTCAATAAAGTGCCAAGTAAGACCTTTGGGATGGCTTACGGTGATAGTTGATTTGATCCTGCTGAAAAACAGAAACTTTTGCGCCCAGAAGATTAGTTTTCATTTTTAACAAAAGTGCGCTAAAATACTGATTATTTTTGAAGAGGATTAATAAAAAAATTAGGACTTCCTAATTTCTCGGGATTTTTGGAGTTACATAAGTATTCGAGAGTTATAGATTACTACAGACTGTTCTGTTTTTGACAGATTCTGTTTTTGATGCATAGTTTGCTTGTTTTCTAGTTTCTATGGCTTATATTGCTTAATATAAATTGTAGAAATGATATGGTACAGTAGGCATCATGTGATAAAAATTATGAACCTTGTCTTGACAGTACCTAAGTGGTGATTTGCTTTATTATACTAACGGAGCTTACGAGTTTTCTGTTAAGTTTTGTGTTGTGAAGTTTTAAAGTTTTGGGTACAAATTTGATGGACTACGGAATAAGGAGTGTCAAGAGTCTAAGCTTGGGGATGCCCAAGGCACCCCAAGGTAATATTAAAGGACAACCAAGAGCCTAAGCTTGGGGATGCCCCGGAAGGCATCCCCTCTTTCGTCTTCTTCTATCAGTAACTTTACTTGAGGCTATATTTTTATTCACCACATGATATGTGTTTTCCTTGGAGCGTCTTGTATGATTTGAGTCTTTTCTTTTAGTTTACCACAATCATCCTTGATGTACACACCTTTTGGGAGAGACACACATGAATCGGAATTTATTAGAATACTCTATGTGCTTCACTTATATCTTTTGAGCTAGATAATTTTGCTCTAGTGCTTCACTTATATCTTTTTAGAGCACGGTGGTGGTTTTATTTTATAGAATTTATTGATCTCTCATGCTTCACTTATATTATTTTGAGAGTCTTTTATAATAGCATGGTAATTTGCTTTGGCTATAAAATTTAGTCCTAATATGATAGGCATCTAGGATGGGTATAGTAAAAACTTTCATATAGGGTGCATTGAATACTATGAGAAATTTGATGCTTGATAATTGTTTTGAGATATGAAGATGGTGATATTAGAGTCATGCTAGTTAAGTAATTATGAAATTGAGAAATACTTGTGTTGAGGTTTGCAAGTACCGTAGCATGCACGTATGGTAACCGTTGTGTGACAAATTTGAAGCATGAGGTGTTCTTTGATTGGCTTCCTTATGAGTGGCGGTCGGGGACAAGCGATGGTCTTTTCCTACCAATCTATCCCCCTAGGAGCATGCACGTAGTGCTTGGTTTTGATGACTTGTAGATGTTCGCAATAAGTATGTGAGTTCTTTATGACTAATGTTGAGTCCATGGATTATACGCACTCTCACCCTTCCATCATTGCTAGCCTCTTCGGTACCGTGCATTGGCCTTTCTCACCTCGAGAGTTGGTGCAAACTTCGCCGGTGCATCCAAACTCTGTGATATGATACGCTCTATCACACATAAGCCTCCTTATATCTTCCTCAAAACAGCCACCATACCTACCTATTATGGCATTTCCATAGCCATTCCGAGATATATTGCCATGCAACTTTCCACCGTTCTGTTTATTATGATACGCTTCATCATTGTCATATTGCCTTGCATGATCATGTAGTTGACATTGTATTTGTGTCAAGGCCACCATTCATTTTTCATACATGTCACTCTTGATTCATTCCCCATCCCGATACACTGCCGGAGGCATTCATATAGAGTCATATTTTGTTCTAGTATCGAGTTGTAATTTTTGAGTTGTAAATAAATAGAAGTCTGATGATCATCATTATTAGAGCATTGTCCTGTGTGAGGAAAAAAGAGAAAGGCCAAAAAAAGAGAAGGCAAAGAAAATGAGAGAAAAAAAGAGAAGGGGCAATGCTACTATCCTTTTACCACACTTGTGCTTCAAAGTAGCACCATGGTCTAAATGTTAGAGAGTATCTTATTTTGTCACTTTCATATACTAGTGGGAATTTTCATTATAGAACTTGGCTTGTATATTCCAACAATGGGCTTCCTCAAAATGCCCTAGGTCTTTGTGAGCAAGCAAGTTGGATGCACACCCACTTAGTTTCTTTTGTTGAGCTTTCATACATTTTATAGCTCTAGTGCATCCGTTGCATGGCAATCCCTACTCCTTGCATTGACATCAATTGATGGGCATCTCCATAGCCCGTTGATTAGCCGCGTCAATGTGAGACTTTCTCATTTTTTTTCTTCTCCACACAACCTCCATCATCATATTTTGTTCCACCTATAGTGTTATGTCCATGGCTCGCGCTCATGTATTGCGTGAAAGTTTCAAAAGTTTGAGAATACTAAAGTATGAAACAATTGCTTGGCTTGTCATCGGGGCTGTGCATGATGGGAGCATTTTGTGTGACGAAAATGAAGAATGGCCAAATTATATGATTTTGTAGGGATGAGCTTTCTTTGGCTATGTTATTTTGAGAAGACATAATTGCTTGGTTATGCTTGAAGTATTATTGTTTTTATGTCAATATTAAACTTTTGTCTTGAATATTTCGAATCTGAATATTCATGCCACAATAAAGAAAATTACATTGAAAATTATGTTAGGTAGCACTCCACATCAAAAATTCTGTTTTTATCATTTACCTACACGAGGACGAGCAGGAATTAAGCTTGGGGGTGCTTGATACGTCTCCAACGTATCTATAATTTTTGATTGTTCCATGCGATTATATTATCCATCTAGGATATTTTATATGCACTTGTATGCTATTTTATATGATTTTTGGGACTAACTTATTAACCTAGAGCCCAATGCCAGTTTCTGTTTTTTCCTTGTTTTTGAGTTTTACAGAAAAGGATTACCAAATGGAGTTCAATGGACGTGCCAATTTTTGACGATTTTTTATGGACCAAAAAAAGCCCCTAGAGTAAAAGAGTTGGGCCAGAACAGTCCCAGGCCGTCCACGAGGGTGGGGGATACGCCCTACCCCCCCCCCCCCCCCCCCCCCCCCCCGGGCATGCCGCCCTATCTCGTGGACGACTTGGGGACCCCCTGACTTGTTCCCGATACCAAAAATTCCTATAAATACAAAAACCTCCAGAAAATAACCTAGATCAAGAGTTCTGCCGCCGCAAGCCTCTGTAGCCACCAAAAACCAATCGGGACCCTCTTCCGGCACCCTGCCGGAGGGGGGTGTCGGTGTCAAAACCGGCGGATCTCGGGTAGGGAGTCCCGAACTGTGCGTCTGAGGCGGATGGTAACAGGAGGCAGGGGATATGATGTTTTACCCAGGTTCGGGCCCTCTTGATGGAGGTAAAACCCTACGTCCTGCTTGATTAATATTGATGATATGGGTAGTACAAGAGTAGATATACCACGAGATCAGAGAGGCTAAACCCTAGAAGCTAGCCTATGGTATGATCGTATGTTGTCCTACGGACTAAACCCTCCGGTTTATATAGACACTGGAGGGGGCTAGAGTTACACAAGGTCGGTTACAAAGGAGGAGATATACATATCCGTACTGCCTAGCTTGCCTTCCACGCCAAGTAGAGTCCCATCCGGACACGAGACGAAGTCTTCAATCTTGTATCTTCATGGTCCATCAGTCCGGCCAAAGGATAGAGTCTGGCTGTCCGGAGACCCCCTAATCCAGGACTCCCTCAGTAGCCCCCGAACCAGGCTTCAATGACGATGAGTCCGGCGTGCAGTATTGTCTTCGGCATTGCAAGGCGGGTTCTTCTCCGATCTTCAGGTGTGCGTAAGTAGTGTCCGGCTCCATAAATGTTGAACCTCTTGGCTTCTGTGCCCAGTAAGGGCTATCTCCCATGCGTCGAATGAATACGAGGCGCCAGGGCGTTTTTTACATTCACCCCCAGCCAAATAAATAAATTGTCTATTAAAGGGATAGGGATTCTTAGATCCGATCTACACCTTCCTCCCCTCAGCGAGAATCCATCAGAGCGCGTTTCAGAAAGATCCATTCCAGCATGGCCAACCTCCGCAACTCATCCTCCCGCCCCCGTAGCCCTAAGCTTGGTGATTGGGAGAGGTGTTCAGTCCCACATAGTTGATTGGTCGAACTGCAGACCAAAGGATTTCTTCCTCCAGCATACATGGTGCCCGTTCGAGCCGGGCTCGCCACCTACAATGGTGGGGAGCAGGCGGAGAACTTTCCTATCCCTCCATGGGGGTACGGGTTTGCCTTGTTCCTTACTTACTAAGGGGACTCGGATTTCCAATTCATCCGTTCCTCCGTGGGCTCCTGGAGTTCTACATCCTCCAACTACACAATCTCACCCCTGCCTCCATCCTACACATCGCTGGCTACGTTGCCGTCTGCGAGTTGTTCCTGGGCTGCGAGACTCACTTCGAGCTGTGGAAAAGGCTATTTTGCCTCGTTCCTCGCACACAGAGGGAATCACTTTATCAAGTGGGCGGAGCCGAAGTATGGCGCATTGCCGATACTAGATATCTGTCCGGTACCCCGAAGAAGTCGTCCGAAGACTGGCCTTCAGAATGGTTTATATGGAGGACGTTCCCCTTCCGGACCCTATTCGGCGGGGTCTTCCTGAGTTCAACAATGCTCCTCTGAAGAAGCGCCGAAGTTGGCGCCCACGGAGCCCCCAGGTGGAAGACGACAGAGAAGTCCTCTATCTGATGAACCGGATTAAGGCACTGGCTTAGTCAGGATTGACAATAACCGAGGTTATGTCGATTTGCATAATGCGGGGAGTTCAACCACTTCAATATCGTGGGCACCCCTTGTGGTGTTTCAACGGGGAGGATGACGCCACCCGCTACGGGCGTAAGGGTCCGGGCGATGTTGCCGCATTAACCAAAATTCTATCAGAACTGTTCAAGGGAGAGGAGGAGGAGTTCACCCGCATCAAGCCACGTGACGGATTCTCCATGTACAATCCTCCAATCTGGGTAAGCTATATCCCTTATTTCCATCTTCCCGCATTTTTCATTGTAGGTATTCACCTTGCCAATTTACGGCAGGAACTGCGAAAGGCCATAAAGGAGGTCAACAGCCCTTCTCCACAACTGGAGGACCCTGACCGGGCCCTTGACTCCAGACTCGAAGAAGATCCGGTTATCTCCGTGGAGCTGATAAACCGGCAGTTCTATCAGTTGAGCTGTGACGATGCCATGGTGGCCATTACGGCCGACTATCCCGGATTGCTCCCTGCATCGCATGTAAGAAAAACCGAAAAGTCCCAACTCGAAAAAGTAGGATCCCCTTTTGAACACCTCACCCACCATATTAACATGGCCTTTTTTACAGGGAAGGCATTCGGGACGCCCTGCAGCACCGCGCTAATAGGAGTCATCGAGGCAGGGTAGGCCAAAAAGGAAGGCGGTTAGGACGGAGACACCGCGCAAAGGTATAACAAACCCCGCTCCGTGGTTGTCATCTTTTTCAAAATATAATGACGCATGTGTTTCTTTAACAGAAAAAACACTCGCCGGAATATGTCCGGCGATGTCGCCGATCACGCTTCCACCAGTCGGGCACCAGGACCGGATACGGAGGCAGACGCCGATATGGGGCAGACGCCGGATAATCCCCCTACAGAGGATGCAGATAGGTCATCTGCTACAAACTCAGAAGTGGAAAGTGCCATGAATCATAGGCGCCGCCGGGCCGTACTCCGTGACGCTTGTTTCTCACCAGAGGCGTTTGATGCCTTTAATACTGGAGAGGCGTACCTCCGTGCTGCTCAAGATGGTCTAGCCAGAGCCACGGATCAGTATGTAAAGGATGTACGGGTGAGTGAATCTGATGATTTGTATGTATCAGTAGCCCCTGAGACTTGAAACAGTTAGTAGAACATATTTAAGGATCATCTTTATTGTGCAGGTTCATACAGAGAAGAATACTAGGCTGTCCCAGGAGCTGGAGGAATGCAACACCCAACTACGGGCCGCTATTGCCGCATTGCAGGAACAGAAAGAGCCTCCTGCTGGTAACATTTTTAAAAAAACGATGGTTACCAGACAGTGCGTGGCGTGGCTGCAAATCTAACAATAGATTTTGCAGATGAATCCGGAGAGAATCTGGAGGACCAGCATGTTATGCGGCAGCTAGAAGCTGGCAAACGCGTGCTGACTGAGGTTAGACGGGAGAAAAACAATCTCCAAGACGCCAATATAAGGCTGAACGTGGAACTAAAAGACGTTCGGGGCCAGCTTGCAGACTCCGAGAAGGAGAATAAGAGGCTTCGACGCGGCATTTTTAGTAAGTGCTTGAATGAATCCTTTAAAGGTATTCGGCAAAGAAGCCGACTAACAGCGTTATGTCTGTAGGTATGCTGACGGGTCATCCCACGGAGGAAATGCCCGGGTCTGCGGGTGATCTTCTGTCCGAGCTGTCACATCTGCACGAACAAGTTTGGCAGGTGATGCAAGGTGTTGCCCACGCCTTGTGGCCGTCCGTCTCCCTGCCAGAGGGTGTTGCGGAGCTTGCGGAGAAGCTCAAAGGAGCGCGGTGGCGCTTCCGATTATGGAAGATATCAGCCTGTCGACAGGGTGCCAGAGAAGCCTGGGCCATGGTGAAGACGCGGTATACCAAAGCAGACCCAAATCACATGGCCAAGGTCGGACTTGTGGGGCCTGACGGAAAAGAGATTCCCGTTAGCTTAGTTTATGGGCAAGTAGAATTAGCCGCAAAGTATTCCCAACAGGATTGTAAGCTAGACCGCCTGTTGGATGGTATAGAAGAAGAATTTAGTCAGTTTGCATGACTATGTAATTGAAGTGACATGTATAATGCCTTCTAGCCGGATTGTAGATCATTTGTCGTTGCAGACCTTTTCGCTTCAGCCTCCGGGCCCAATAGTCCGGAGTGTATCCGAATACCCGCTCAGTTATATAAGAACAGGGGTATGCGTGGAGACTAGGCGTAGGGGTCATTAGTGCTTTATCCGACAAGTGTCCAACTAGTTATGTTATATTACATGGGTAGTAAGAAACATCTTCCAGGGAGAATAGTTCCGTTAAGGGTTCCTTTCCCTGGGCAAGCATGCCCTAAAGTGCATGTCCGGACTGCGATATGAAACGCAGGAAAAACATCTGGGGGCAGATAGGAAAAATAAAAAATCATCTTTTGTTCACCAACCGAATATTCCCTTAAGAACGCTAGCTTTCGGCTTCACCCAGTCTGAGGTACACATCCGGCTGACCCGGCAGTAACAATCGCAGAGGTCCTCCCCTTATGCCCTAGCTGAATTAACGGGAATGTAGGGCATAAATACAAGAGCCAGGCAACCCAGCTTGGACAAAACTTAAGTCATATCGATGCATATAATGGTGAAAAAAGGTACATGCGGAAGTATAACACATGTGCTGGGCCTGAAGCCCGGATAAATAATTTAAGCTTCTGTGAAAGAAGCCCCCAGGTATGAAGGGTGCGGCTAGCGCATCTGTCATGTGTGAACAAGGCACAAGGTGACCCTTGAAGGCCTAGAGAAATAAGCAAAGAAAGAAAGAAAGGAAAACAAGAAAGATAATGCATTTGTGAAAAATGGACAAAGGGAGGGGACTAACATGGAGTCCGGTGCTAGGCGTAGAATCCTCAGAGCCTGGCCGCGTTCCATGGGTTCGGCTCAAGTCGACTAGTCGATGCATCCCGCAGTCGGTACGCTCCACCGGTCAGAACTTGGTCAATAATGAAGGGACCTTCCCATTTGGACTCGAGCTTGTTCTTTTTCTTATCCGGCAGGCGTAGAACTAGTTCACCAACGTTATAAGTTTTGGCCCGTACTTCTCTGCTTTGGTATCTACGAGCCTGTTGCTGATAAAATGCGGAACGGGCTTTGGCTACGTCGTGCTCCTCCTCCAAGGTGTCCAGACTGTCCTGCCGATCGAGCTCGGCTTCTCTTTCTTCGTACATGCGCACTCTAGGTGAGTCATGAATTATGTCACAGGGCAAGACTGCCTCTGCGCCGTACACCATAAAGAAAGGTGTATATCCGGTACTACGATTCGGCGTGGTCCGCAGCCCCCAGAGTACGAAGTCGAGCTCCTCTACCCAGTGCGTGTTAGACTCCGTTAAGGAACGCACTAATCTAGGTTTAATGCCGCTCATTATAAGACCGTTTGCTCGCCCGACTTGACCATTGGTTTGTGGGTGATAGACTGAGGCATAATCGAGCTTGATGCCCATTTTGCTGCACCAGAGTTTTAACTCGTCGGCCGTGAAGTTTGTGCCATTATCAGTGATGATGCTATGGGGGACACCATAACGGTGTACAACCCCGGATATGAAATCTATCACCGGTCCGGATTCGGCTGTTTTAACTGGTTTGGCCTCTATCCATTTGGTGAATTTATCCACCATGACCAATAAGTATTTTTTCTTGTGGGTTCCCCCTTTAAGGGGTCCAACCATGTCGAGCCCCCAGACCGCAAAGGGCCATGTAATGGGGATTGTTTGGAGGGCGGTGGGTGGCATGTGGCTTTGATTTGCAAAGAGCTGGCAACCGGCGCAACGTTGGACCAAGTCCTGTGCATCTGCCCGGGCCGTTGGCCAATAGAATCCTGTACGGAAGGCCTTGCTTACAAGAGCCCAGGCTGCAGCGTGATGACAGCCGAGTCCGGCGTGAATTTCTGCCAAAAGATCCCGCCCTTCCTCTTCATAGATGCACCTTTGAAGGACTCTGGTAGTGCTTTTCTTGTACAATTCTCCCTCATGGACCCTGTAGGCCTTGGATCGCCGCACTATGCAGCGTGCCTTATTTTGGTCCTCCGGAAGTTCCTGTCTAGTTAGATAGGCCACGAATGGTTCTGTCCACAGGGCAATAATGGCCATTATTTCGTGGGCTGAAGGTATTATTTTGGTGGCGGAGCCTCCGATTGTGTCAGAGAGTTCGGTATCGGGTAGTTTGGCCGGGTTCGGACTGTTGTTACCGGTGTCCCCTTCCCATACTACGGATGGCTTGAAAAGCCTTTCCAAAAATATGTTGGGAGGGACCGCGTCGCGTTTTGCGCCGATGCGGGCGAGGATATCCGCCACCTGATTGTTTACCCGAGCCACATGGTGAAATTTGAGTCCCTCGAACCGAGTTGACATTTTTAGGACGGCGTTTCGATAGGCCGCCATTTTCGGATCCTTGGCGTCAAAATCTCCGTTTATTTGGGATATTGCGAGGTTTGAATCCCCATGCACCTCCAGGCGTTGAATGCCCATGGAGACTGCCATCCGAAGACCATGCAATAGAGCTTCGTATTCGGCTGCATTGTTAGAGTCTGTATACAATATTTGCAGTATGTACCGAACGGTATCTCCGGTTGGGGACGTCAGAATGACGCTAGCCCCTAGACCGGCCAACATTTTAGAACCGTCGAAGTGCAAGATCCCATTGGAGTATGCGCCGTACTCTTTAGGGAGTTTGGCCTCTGTCCATTCGGCGACGAAGTCGGCCAATACTTGCAATTTGATGGCTCATCGAGGTTTATATGTTATGTCGAATGGGAGGAGCTCAATGGCCCATTTGGCAATCCGGCCCGTAGCGTCGCGGTTGTTTATAATATCATTAAGTGGCACTTCTGAGGCTACTGTAATCGAACACCCTTGAAAGTAGTGTCGCAGTTTCCACGATGCCATGAATACCGCGTATGCTATCTTTTGGTAATGCGGGTACCGTGATTTGCATGGAGTGAGGACAATGGATACATAATATACCGGCTTTTGAAGAGGGAATTTGTGTCCGTCCTCTTCCTGTTCCACAATGAGCGCCGCGCTTACGACTTGATGAGTTACCACAATGTATAACAACATTGGTTCGCCGATGTTTGGTGCGGCCAGGATTGGGTTGGTTGCCAAAATGGCCTTTATTTCTTCCAATCCAACTGTGGCCGCGTCCGTCCACTCGAAGTGTTCGGTGCGCCGAAGGAGGCGATAGAGGGGTAAAGCCTTTTCTCCTAAGCGGGAGATAAAGCGGCTTAGAGCCGCCACGCATCCAGTTAACTTCTGGATTTGTTTGAGGTCTGTTGGGATAGCCAACTGTGACAACACTCGGATTTTGGCCGGATTAGCTTCAATACCTCTACTGGAGACAATGAATCCCAGGAGCTTTCCGGCTGGTACGCCGAAAACGCATTTTTCCGGATTGAGCTTGATGTCATATGTTCGGAGGTTGTCGAATGTGAGCCTCAAGTCGTCTATCAAAGAGTCGACGTGTTTGGTTTTGACGACCACATCGTCTACGTATGCCTCTACTGTTTTGCCAATTTGTTTCTCCAGGCATGTCTGAATCATGCGCTGATATGTTGCGCCGGCGTTTTTGAGCCCAAAAGGCATTGTGTTGAAACAAAAGGGACCGTATGGTGTGATGAATGCCATTGCGGCTTGGTCGGACTCCGCCATCTTGATTTGGTGGTAACCGGAGTATGCGTAGAGGAAACACAATGACTCGTGTCCTGCGGTAGCATCAATAATTTGATCGATGCGTGGGAGGGGGAAGGGATCCTTTGGGCAAGCGTTATTGAGGTCTTTGAAATCGACACAAAGGCACCAGGATTTGTCCTTCTTTGGTACCATCACCAGGTTTGCTAGCCAGTCCGGATGTTTTATTTCTCTGATGAATCCGGCCTCCAATAACTTGGCTAGTTCTTCTCCCATGGCCTGTCTCTTAGGTTCGGAGAAACGCCGAAGAGCTTGCTTGACCGGCTTGAATCCCTTTAGGATATTGAGGCTATGCTTGGCCAGCCTGCATGGGATTCCTGGCATGTCTGAGGGATGCCAGGAGAATATGTCCCAGTTCTTGCGCAGGAACTCTCGTAGTGCGGCGTCCACAACGGGGTTTAACTGTGCCCCGATGGAGGCTGTTTTTGTAGGGTCCGTTGGGTGGACTTGGAATTTGACTATTTCATCCGCTGGTTTAAAAGAGGTGGACTTGGATCTCTTATCGAGTATCACGTCGTCCCTATCCACTGTGGAGCATAGCGTGGTTAATTCCTCGGCCGAGAGGGCTTCGGATAATGCCTCGAGGGCCAAAGCGACTGTTTTGTTTTCGGCGCGGAGTGTTGTGTCCGGATCACTGGCGAGAGTGATGATTCTGTTGGGCCCGGGCATTTTAAGCTTCATGTACCCGTAATGGGGTACGGCTTGGAAGATCGTAAACGCCTCCCGTCCTAAAAGAGCGTGATAGCCACTACTGAATGGGGCCACTTGGAATGTAATTTCTTCGGACCTGTAATTGTCCAGCGTGCCGAATACCACATCTAGTGTGATTTTCCCAGCACAACGTGCTTCCCGGCTAGGGATAATTCCTCTAAAGGTTGTACTACTTTGCTCGATGCGGTTCCAGTCTATTTCCATCTTTTGAAGAGTTTTCCTCATAGATGAGGTTTAGTCCGCCGCCGCCGTCCATGAGTACTTTAGTGAGTCGAAAGCCGTCCACGATTGGACTGAGGACCAGTGCGGCTGGTGCTCGGGCTGTTCGGATTTTAGGTTCATCACTGGCACTGAAGGTAATAGCCGTGTCACTCCATGGATTTATTGCTGCTACGTGGCAGATTTCGGCCATGCTGCGGAGTGTTCGCTTGCGCCTATTATTTGACGTGAAGGTCTCGAACACTGTTAACACCGTATTGCTATCCAAGGGATGGTGCTCTGTGGTATTTGGGATAAGAAGATCCTCACCACTTTTGGCCACCTGTCGGAGTATCCAACATGCTCTAAGGCTGTGCGTTGGTATTGTATCCGCTGTGCTATGAATTTTGCAGGGTCCATTGAGCCATCCCTCCAGTACGGTTCCATGCCCTGTAGAGGGTTTTTGCTTTTTGGTAGTTGACCCGGGTGTATTGTGATAATACACCCTTTTATTTCGGACTGGGTTTGTATTCAGGGCCGGATTATCCCAAAAATTTGTTTCGGTTTTCCAGGCACTTTCCATCACACAGTACTTTCGTACTATGGATGCCAAATCAGCGAAGCGTGTTATCTCACGGCAATTTATGGCGTTAAGGATTCCCTTGTCCGTGCAATTACTGCAGAAAAATGAGATTGCGTCTTCCTCGCGCCAGTCCTTAACCTTGTTCATTGCAAGGAGGAATCTGGCCCAATAGTGATGTATTGTTTCCTGGGGCTCTTGCCTGATGTGGGAAAGATCGCTTATGTTTGGGTGGGTGGGTGGAATTGAATCCGAACCCACTCCCGGTTTGGGATCCAGGGGCCGAGGAGTTTCCAATTTTGGAAGTTCTGGTTCCGGGGTGTTACCCGATAATCCTGGTCCGCTACCTGACTCAAGGTTCAGGGATTGGATGTTGTCCTCCCGCGAACGGGCGTCCAGCTCGGAGAGCTCGGGAATCCGGACATAATTGGTCCTCAAGATAGAGGAAAGGTCGCCGCGTTGTTCCTCCACCACTGCAATATGATGGGTGATCGGTGGAGAGTTAATGTCCCTTCGGTCGGGTTTAAGCCCAATCCGATCATAGTCCGTAGCGACTCCCAGGGCGGCGATGCGATCCAAGAGCTCGTTTAAGGAGGCGAGCTCCATTGGATCCATCTGTTCGGCGAGTGCCGATTTGACGTGGAGGCTGTTTTCGATGACCCAAGAAGTCATCGTCGGCGCGGCGGCCGAACAACCGGTCATGATGAACCCGCCTAGCCGGAGAGTTTGGCCGACAGTCAAGGCTTCCTCGACAGAAGTATCGTCTTTAAAGACAAGATGAGACATCCTTCCTTCTGGCGACGGCACAGAGGAACTCTCAATGAAAGCACCAATGTCGGTGTCAAAACCGGCGGATCTCGGGTAGGGGGTCCCGAACTGTGCGTTTGAGGCGGATGGTAACAGGAGGCAGGGGACACGATGTTTTGCCTAGGTTCGGGCCCTCTTGATGGAGGTAAAACCCTACATCCTGCTTGATTAATATTGATGATATGGGTAGTACAAGAGTAGATCTACCACGAGATCAGAGAGGCTAAACCCTAGAAGCTAGCCTATGGTATGATTGTATGTTGTCCTACGGACTAAACCCTCCGGTTTATATAGACACCGGAGGGGGCTAGGGTTACACAAGGTCGGTTACAAAGGAGGAGATATACATATCTGTACTGCCTAGCTTGCCTTCCACGCCAAGTAGAGTCCCATCCGGACACGAGACGAAGTCTTCAATCTTGTATCTTCATAGTCCATCAGTCCGGCCAAAGGATAGAGTCCGGCTGTCCGGAGACCCCCTAATCCAGGACTCCCTCAGGGGGTCCATCACCGGTGGCCATCTTCTTCATCCCGGCGCTCTCCATGACAAGGAGGGAGTAGTTCACCCTCGGGGCTGAGGGTATGTACCGGTAGCTATGTGTTTGATCTCTCTCTCTCTCTCTCTCTCGTGTTCTTGATTCGGCACGATCTTGATGTATCGCGAGCTTTGCTATTATAGTTGGATCTTATGATGTTTCTCCCCCTCTACTCTGTTGTAATGAATTGAGTTTTCCCTTTGAAGTTATCTTATCAGATTGAGTCTTTAAGGATTTGAGAACACTTGATGTATGTCTTGCATGTGCTTATCTGTGGTGACAATGGGATATTCACGTGATCCACTTGATGTATGTTTTGGTGATCAACTTGCGAGTTTTGTGACCTTGTGAACTTATGCATAGGGGTTGGCACACATTTTCGTCTTGACTCTCCCGTAGAAACTTTGGGGCACTCTTTGAAGTTCTTTGTGTTGGTTGAATAGATGAATCTGGGATTGTGTGATGCATATCGTATAATCATACCCGCGGATACTTGAGGTGACATTAGGGTTTTGGTTGATTTGTGTCTTAAGGTGTTATTCTAGTACGAACTCTAGGATAGATTGAACGGAAAGAATAGCTTCATGTTATTTTACTACGGACTCTTGAATAGATCGATCAGAAATGATAACTTTGAGGTGGTTTCGTACCCTACAATAATCTCTTCGTTTGTTCTCCGCTATTAGTGACTTTGGAGTGACTCTTTGTTGCATGAATAATCTCTTCGTTTGTTCTCCACTATTAGTGACTTTGGAGTGACTCTTTGTTGCATGTTGAGGGATTGTTATATGATCCAATTATGTTATTATTGTTGAGAGAACTTGCACTAGTGGAAGTATGAGCCCTAGGCCTTATTTCGAAGCATTGCAATACCGTTTTCGCTCACTTTTATCATTAGTTACCTTGATGTTTTTATAATTTCAGATTACAAAAACCTATATCTACCATCCATATTGCACTTTTATCACCATCTCTTCGCCGAACTAGTGCACCTATATAATTTACCATTGTATTGGGTGTGTTGGGGACACAAGAAACTCTTTGTTATTTGGTTGCAGGGTTGTTTGAGAGAGACCATCTTCATCCTATGCCTCCCACGGATTGATAAACCTTAGGTCATCCACTTGAGAGAAATTTGCTACTGTCCTACAAAACTCTGCACTTGGAGGCCCAACAACGTCTACAAGAAGAAGGTTGTGTAGTAGACATCAATCGTCGGGCGGCGAAATCCTCCAGCTCCTTCTTCAATTCCTCACGACTTTGCTTGAAAGCAGCCACGGATTCCTCCACCTCCTACTCGCGCTCGATCCGGAGCTTCCTCAAGCCACCCATTAGTTTCTCGATGACCGCTTTCAGCATCATCTCTGAGGCACTGCTCTGCTCATGCAGCATCTTCCAGCCGGTGGCCTCCTCCTCCTTCTCGGCGACCAAATTGAGGAGTTTCGCATTGTCATCCATGAGTTGCTCGACGAGGTCGATTGCCTTGTCAACCGAGGCATCGCTGATCTTGAACAGCTTCATCAAGCCGTCGACCAGCTCCTGCTGCGTAGTGACGCCAGCGAGAATGTCGTCGTCACCAGCGAAGGACTTCAGGAATGCCAGCTCGTCATGATGGCCGACGCCGCGAATGCGCTTGTGAGAGCCCTCGCGTTCCCGTGAGAGCTCGTTCGAGGGCTCCGCGGCGTGCCCGGACATCTCTGTTGTGGCTGCGGCTTCGCGGCGGGACATCTCTAGTGCTTCTGTGACCTTGGTCTTTGCTGCCTGGTTATATGTCCACCCTAAACTCCTCCTACCGGTCATGGCGGAACGACCTGATAGAGAAAACCAGTTTTGTGGGTGATGAGGAGAGGAACCGTGAAGTAATTTTTGAGTGGGTAGTTTTTATAGCCCGGTGCTAAGTGTGAACACATATTAGTTTGATAGGTGTGAACAGATTTGCAATTACTTATTGCGTTGTAATCAGCAATGTGATGAGAAACAAGGTCAAAATTTATTGATGGCAGAAGGTTGACCACGTGGTTGCTCGCCGTTGAGGCGGCCGCGGCGCGCTCCGCTCTGGCGTCCCTGCGCGTGCTCTGCTCGCCGTTGAGGCAAAGTTATAATGACAACTGTTAATAATTCTTAATAATTGTCTTACATATTTAGGATAATTTAAAATGCCAAATGCGGCAAGGCCCAGAACACTCACGACCTACATATGCATACAATTATAATAAAATATAAGCTAAAAGGCTGAGTTGGCGGCCTTCCGACGATGGTCTTCTCGGACTCCATGATCAGCATAGCACCCTTGCGACCGTTCACTCTGAGTGTCCCCACCCGCCTCCGCCTATGGAGCTGCTGGAGCTGGCAGGCTCTTGGGGCTGATGGGCCTCTTCCAGAAGAGCTTGACAGCGTGCAATCGCGCGCATGACAACTCCGCAGAACCGCTCCATTTCCATGTCTCTGGCCTGGTAGCAAATTTCGTCGATCAACTGCATCCTCAAGATATCACATTGGCGATGTTCTACTTCGTCGGGGACGTCAACTCCGCCAAGGATGCGCTCGAGCCTGGCCACCACATCATCGGGATCGAGGTTGACACGGCCGCCGCGGGCAATGATGAAGCCATAGGCTGCCTTTATCTTGACTGAATCGCCGAGGTCCTCTACCCATTCCTTACGGGGCATCAGGCTCTCGATGAGCACTGGTGACGGCGGCTCTTCGGGTGGGTCGTCGATCATGCCGCCGAGCAGCTCTGGATCTTTTGCACGGTGGATGGCAGACTTCTCATCACACCTCCTTTGCAATATGTCGATTGTGCTCCCAAGGACTGTGACGCCGATATCGCTGCCGATGGGCCATGGTGCCTGCACCGATCGATGAAGCTCTTGCTCCCCGACCTGCTCCGGCTCATTCTCCTCGCCGAAGATGTAAAGCAGGTAGGCGTCGATGTCGAAGCTTTGGTCATTGCCTGACATGCTTGGAATACCTAATGGTAGATGGGTGAGGATTAGATCTTCGCAGAGTGTCGCGGCGGTGCATTGCCGCCTAGGTTATATGCAGCAAGCCGTTAGCTGGTGGCGGGAAACCGGTGAGGGAATAGGCGTGGATTTTACAATTCATCCATGTGGAGCGCGGGAAGCATTCACTGGAGCACGGGAAGACTAAGTGTAGCACACACACAACCCGAATACCGTATCCGGTGCCACGTGTTATTTATCACACAAGTGTTAACATAAGGAAACATATGTGTAACTTACTAATCATCGCACACGAGTACTCGCAGATGCATTGTGTGCGATACTCCTAGTCACCGCAAGAAACTAGTTTGCATTTTTCAAAGTTTTTTGTACACATAGAATCGCACACGAACTAACTGTATTAACCGTCTGTGTTGTAATTTCTCATCTCAAACAGTTCATCCGAGTCAGCTGTTTGCCATGTATCACACACATCTTGTTAAGTTGAACCATTTCTATTGCGTTCGCTAATCGAAGACAGTTTGTCCGAGTGAACCGTATGCCCTATATCACACACACCTTGATCTGGCTAACCGTTTATGTTGCACTCCCTAATAGCAAACGGTTCATCGGAGCGAACTGTATGCCGTATATCGCACACACATTGATATGGCTGCCCTTTCTGTTGTTCCGCCTCATCACAAACAGTTCGAACGGGTTAACCGTGTGGCCTGAATCGCACACGCAACTAAAATCTGAACCGTGTTTGATGCATCCTCCATCGCAAACGTTTTGCACCTTTTTTGACGGTTTTCATACACCACTGTTTGCGATTATTGCATCGCACACAGTTTCTTGAAGGGTCTCTGATCGTAGTGTCGCGTTAGCAGCATCCTGCAGTAGTGTTGGGGAAGGCTAGAGATCAAGATTCTTGTGGTTGGATTGGAATGTCTTGGTCTCAACACATGAGTAGGTGGTTCTCTCTCAGAAAATGAGTAGTGGAAGTGTAGGCACGTTCTGATGGCTCTCTCCACAAATGGAGGAAGGGTGAGGGGTATATATAGCCTCCACACAAAATCTAACCGTTACACACAATTTACCAAACTCGGTGGGACCGAATAGTGAAACTCGGTCAGACCGATTTAGTTCAAAATGTGAACGTTAGGCATTTCGGTGGGACGGACATGATCAACTCGGTGGAACCGATTTTTTTAGGGTTAGGGCATAACTTGGTCTCGGTGAGACCGATTTCGGTAATAGGCAAAACAGAGAGTTGGTCAGGCAAACTCGGTGGGACCAATCGCTCATTTCGGTGAGACCGAAGTGTTACGAAAAGGAAACAAAGAGTTTGCATTGCGAACTCGGTGGGACCGATCGCTCATCTTGGTTAGACCGAAACGTTACGAAGGGAAACAGAGAGTTTCCAATCCCATCCCGGTGAGACCGAGATCCCTATCGGTGAGACCAAACTGGTTAGGGTTTCTGGCTATGGCTATGTCAAGTGAACTCGGTGGCGCCGGATAGATCAAATCGATGGGGGCGAGTTTGACTTTTGGTTTGGGACAAATGTGGGAATGAGAAAGTGGTTGAGGGCTTTTGGAGCATATCACTAAGCATTTTGAGCAAGCAAGCCATTAAGCAACACCTCATCCCCTTTTAATAGTATTGGCTTTTCCTATGGACTCAATGTGATCTTGGATCACTAAAATGAAAATGTAGAGTCTTGAGCTTGTGCCAATATGTGTCCTTGGCATTTTGAGGAGTCCACATCTCTAGTCCATGACATGCCAATCATTGAACTTTCTGAAAAGATTATCTTGAATGGATATTAGTTCAATGAGCTATATGTTGTTAAGAATTACCAAAACCACCCAGGGATTAGTTGCACTTTCACCATCTCTTATGACACCCATCGTGTTACCAAAGCCACCTCCCATCATGTTTATGAAGCCGCCAAATTCTCCTCCCATGCCACCTTTCCTCCTATCATGCCGCTACCCATGCCACTCATTCCTCCTCCCATGCCGCTATCCATGACACTCATTCCTCCTACCATGCTACCCATCAAGTTCCTCATGGTCTTCTTTGCTAGCATTTCGTCGCGACAGAGCTCAACATATGCTTTTTGGCTTCGCTCGAGACCACTTGTGTTCATGAAAATAAATTTTCCCTCTTTCTCCTCCACCACCTTTTATTTCTTCGGCTGCCACCTTCCTCTCCTCTAGCTCCACCTTATGATCCTCGGTCGCTGTCCTCTTCTCCTCAGTTGTTGCTTTCTGCTGCTCGCCCTCTCCTCCATTTCTTTCAATTTCAAGAGTATTTTTTCTTCGCATGCTCTTTTCTCGCAATGACAATGGCTTCAAATTCTTCTTTAAGATCATTGTCTCTAGCCTTTGATCCATTTTGTTTCCTTCCATTGGGCATGTGTGTTTTGGCAACTGAGTGAGGAGGGGAGGAGGAACCGAGTGAGGAGTGGGGCTCCTCCCCTCCTCACCACCATCATCGTCATCATCGTCGTCATCACAATCAACAACCAGGCTCTTCCTCCTAGGTACTTCAAAAGCTTCCCGATTCCTCCAGTTCTCCCCATCCTCGAGCTCTTTGTAAGAAAGTTGGAAAGTAAACGGTTTTCTTTATTCTTATTCTTATCCTCGTTCTTCGCTCTTTCTTGGAAGAAACCTTGAGCAAGCATGAGCTACATAAACAATAAGAAATTCAGTTAATTAGGAACATATGCATACTTAGAGAAAGCATTCAAATGTAGCAAGCAATTACCATGTCCGTTCAATGCAACCACTTGGATTCATACGATCAACATTGGCCAAGCAACCCGCACATTTTTTACATTGACGCTTATAGTGGACCACCGATGACGAATAGAATCCGACGACCGATAATGACTGCTTGTGTTCTTAATCAAAAAATTTCTTTGATGCACTTTCAATATGTGCTAGCCGATTGGTCGCTTCCGATGGAGGCATCGATAGAGACTCGCTTCCAAGCCATACATTTCAACATATCTTTGGTGTTCAAATAGTTTGTGATTATTCCTTTCAAAATCCCAACAAAACCCTCGTCTTCCATGTCAAGATTATCATCACCGTATGACATATCATATTCGTGGGATGGAAAATCTTGAGAAACAAAATCTTTATTCACAACATTTGTCAAGTGCATAAATGTATCATTATCAACACTATAAATGCACACACACAATCTCACATTCTATTGATACCAACATGAGAAAAGAACAGTAAAAAAGAAGAAGAATTCGTTATACCTTTGTGACATTTCATCGAAAAAGTTGAAGACGGTGGCGGCAGGCGTCGACGGCTCCTTCTCCACGGTCGGGACGTGAGGTGGTGCAGGAGGAGGCGCGCCAACTGTATCAGCAACAGCAACTCCAGGCGACGACAGCAACGAAGCACCAGCACCAGCCGCGGCCGCCTTTATCTTCTTCGCCTGGGACGAAACCACGGCAAGGTCGCGCGGCGGCTACTTCGAGCCGCCACCATGTGGTTTGGCTGCGGGAGCCTTCTTCTTCGCCGGCACTTTTATTGAAGATGCTTTTAGGAGTCGAAGAGGAATCACTTAAAACTTGAGAGTCAGTTTAACGGACTATAATTTATGCGTTCGGTTAAAGATGCTCTAATTTGAGTAGGGATGTTTGGGCTCATTTTGGAGACCTCAGAGATAAATACCCAGTTTTAGGTCATACTCGTATATGGGACTTCTTTCATATGCGACAGAATCAAAATGTCGCGTACAAAATTTCTTTCTTCCACGTTGAATTTATTACTGACTGGACAGAGAAAAATGCAATCTTCCCACCGTCCCTGCAATCTCCTATGCCCGGTGGCGCCATATGCGGCCGCCGCACCCCGTCTTCAACAGCGGCCGGCGCATCTTCTCGGAACCAAGCGCCTCCTCTCCCCTCCGCGCCGCCACTCTGAAGCCCGCCTTCTCTCCGGCATGACCCCAATGGCCACATCCTCCTCCCCCACCGCGAACCCCCAGCCATTCAAGGTCCGGCTCACGGTTAACAAGCCCTTTCGTTAGGTTCACCGCTAGTCTGAGTGCGTGACCTGTGTTGAATGAAATTGTCCCAGTTGATCCTGGGGTCTTCGTCAGTGGCCAGGAAGAACATCCTGAACGAGATGGGGTTCGAGTTCCAAGTCATGGTGGGTTGGGCTGTCATTTATAGTTTTTCTTTTTTCCCTTAAATTTTCTTGGAGCTATTCCTTGATTGGATTGGGTTTCATGGTTTCAGACCGCGGACATCGACGAGAGGAGCATAAGAAGGGAGGATCCGGATGAGCTAGTCATGCTTCTTGCGGAGGCCAAGGTAGAATCTTTCCCCATTTTTCTCTTCTATTCGTAACAAAAATGGTTTCTAGTTCCTGTTGCGTCTCAGCTTCATTCTTTGTTTTTTTCTTTAGAAAAGGAAAGCTTCATTCTTAGCATGAGAGTGGCTTTAGATTAGTTTCCGCTGTGATACTACCTTCTACAGTTAAGTAGCAATTGCGTTGCTTGTTCTTTAAAAAGACTGCATTGCTGTCACAAACATTAGTGTATTTTTCGCTTTCTGAAGAATGTGAAGAATTTATGTTGCTAATCAATATCTGGATAAGCTTATTGGGCCACAGTACTTTAACTAAAGAAACCATGGTAGCTTCAATGAGATATGCAGATAATCCTAGAGTTATATTATTGTCAGTTTTAATTTAGTTATACACTTATCATTGGAGTATAAATAGAAATAAAAATAATTGGTGAATTCCTGCTGGGTTCCACATGTGTATGTGCCTGGTGGTCTGTTCATATCCATTTATCTACCTTTCAGGGCCAGCCGACAAATATGCCGGGCCCAGGGGCAAAAGACGACACCAAGGGGCCCTGTTGACACACAAAAACTTGAAATATTGTGTATTTCAAAAGCAACAGCAAATATCCAGTACATAGCATACATCGATGATCTTTGAACTCTAAAACTGACACTCAAACTGTTTATCGATCAAGAGAACTACATCATGAATTCATGATGGTAAGGAAACAATGTAGCTCCACAAAAGATCACTTTCTTGGGCCTATGGTAAGACTATACTAGTACTACTATAAAAGTATTACCTGGGCCGAGGCCCCTGCGTCTCACGGGCTCAGGGTGATGGCCCTGTTGCCCCGGTCTATGGGCCCACACTGCTACATTTTAATCTCAAAAAGAAAAGGAAATGCTGGATTTCTAGTCATAAATATCAAGAGCAAGCGTTGATCTTCTGCATAGATTTTGTTTATGTTCTGACATTTTCTTTCCTTACTGGAATTAACCATTTTATGCATATTTCAGGCTGATGCTATCATGTCTAGAATGAACATTTCCGATTACCAGAAGGAAGGCGACCAACCAACACTCCTGATCACCTCTGACATAGTATGTGTCAGTTACCTATGTGCTACTGGTTTATACAGAACTTGGATGGTATATCTATAATACATATTTATGTTGTAATTATGTCTATGCCACATTGTGGCTTCTCTTTGTTCTTTACATAACTTGAAGTTCCATGGATTCTACATTAATGTTGGCTACTTCTGGTAGCATGAGGATGGTCATTCCATATGCATACATATACGCTAATGTGATATCACCAAATGCAAATGGTGTACTCAATACTTCTTTTCAGTTTTAGATATATAATTTTTAGTTCGTAAAGTTTTTTAAAAATAAGACCTGTCATATTGAAAATTTAGTAGGGAAAAGTCCTTCGTGTAATAATCGTCAGTTTAATTAGAGAATTATGATATTGTATTTCTTCTCCTCCTTCAATCTGGTTCATCATTTTTTTCTTCCTCTTTTTGGGGGAACGCTGCTAGTTAAACAACACATGTACTTATGTACTTAACACCACTCAACTTTATTGACCTAAATCTGCTGTATCCTAGGCTCGCGACAACATTGACAAGTTCATTTATGCATTATCTTTTTTATTTATTTAGAGACTGTTTTGGCTAGATTCATATCTCATTAGTTTGAATTGAACATTGGTTGCTACTCAAGATTTAATTGGATTGTACTTTGCTTCTCGATTGTTTAACTCCACTGATGGATAAGTTCTCAGTTTAGAGGAAGTAATCTAAATAATTTCACTTGACTATCTCATAAATGAACTTGGTGAGGCGAGATTTACTTGACCATGTCTTGGGAAAGTTCTAGCAAAAAGAGATGGGGATTATGCAGATCATAACCCATAGGTGTCTCAGCAGCCTACATGGAACGCAGATGCGCATACCAGAGAGGCAGAGTGAGCTAAGCTGGCAATAATGTCTCAACATGATCTGTTATACTTTTCTATTTATAATGGAGCATTTGGCTAGTGAAGGAATAATCTATTGATAGATGCGTTATTTAGCAGTGTAAAGTTAAGTTCAATGGTAATGATGCATAATCTAACTAGGTCATGTGTTCACATTCTCTTAGGGATGTTTTCTTTCTTTTACGGGCTTTAGGATTGTGTGGTTGAACATATGTACCTCATCTATGGTTTTACTAAATTGTCAGTCTTTGCATTATATATTTATATTACATACTGAATGGTAGTTGACTTTTAGGTGGTTGTCCATGAAGGGATTATTAGAGAAAAGCCAAGCAGCAAAGAAGAAGCACGCCAATTCCTGAAAGGTTTTGTCCAATGCCCGTTGTCCAGGCACATTGTCTCTGATTGCCCTTTGTGTATATGTATTTATTAGTTGAACCACTATATTTACCAGGTTATTCTGGTGGGCATGTGTCAACTGTGGGTGGTGTGGTTGTAACTAATCTTACAACTGGCAAGAAGCTTGGCAGTTTAGACAAAGCTGAGGTAGAGCACTCTTCTAACTAATCCATCAAATTAATTCCTGTTAGAATATTTTTTTTTCCGGGAAAACGCAGAGGACTTGCGTTTCATTGCATTGGTAAGATAGAGAGTTATTTACAATCCTCCTAAGAGGCAAAGTTCATGCCGGAGCAGAAGAAACTAGTGTACATCCCAGGTGGTGGGTAAGATGACCCGTAAGCCACGAGCACCAGCTCGTGCCCATTGCTCGGCCTCGTCCTTGATCCTAGAGACCAGGACTGGGACAAGAGGTTGGGCATTGTCGAAGATGCATTCGTTGCGCTGCTTCCAAATCATCCATGGCGTCAGGAGGGCAATGGAGGCGAGACCCTTGCGCATCGGTGTAGGCGTGTTTTGCTTGGCGTGGAGCCACCAGTCCATGAGAGTCTCCTCCTGATTTGGCCCTGCGATTGTCATCCTTAGCCAAGCTAGGATCTCATGCCAGGTTTGCTTGGCGAAAGCGCACTCCAGGAGCAGGTGTCGCATCGTCTCTGGCGCCTGGTCGCAAAGCGGGCACCGGGGCTGGTGCTGGAGGCCACGACGGGCGAGGCGGTCCGCAGTCCAGCACCTATCAAGGTTGGCTAGCCAGTGGAAAAATTTGACACGTGGCGGCGCCCAGCTTTTCCAGATGAGCTTCCAGGAGAAGCAAGTTGTGGATCCTTGGAAAGTGGCAAGGTAGCAGGAGCGTGCTGTATAGGTGCCAGAGGTAGTCCACTTCCAGACAAGCTGGTCAGGGGCATCCGAGAGTAAGAAGTGCTCAATCGCCTGCCAGACTTGCACATATTGGCCAATCTCGTTGATCCCTATAGTCCCCTGTATGTCGCTCGCCCAGCTGTTGCCCTGTATACCTTGAGCGACGGTTCGAGTCTTGCGGCGGCACTTGGGGACGCAGTTGTACAGGGCTGGGGCCATTTGATTGATGGACTGCCCATTTATCCAGCGGTCCTCCCAGAAAAGAGCAGTCTGGCCATTTCCAATGGTCATCGTGGTGGAGGCAAAGAAGAGTGCTCTCTCCTCGGCAGAGAACTGCAGGTCCAGGCCATGCCACACGCGCTCATGATTAGTGCGGGAGTACCAGAGCCATCGTAGTCTCAGGGCGAGGCCAGCGCGCTCGAGGTCCTGGACTCCGAGTCCACCAAGTGAGGTGGGCCGGCAGATGCGTCGCCAGTTGACATGACAGTGACCCCCGTTAGCTGCAGCGCGACCGGCCCAAAGAAAGCCACGCTGGATCTTCTCAATTTGGCGCAGAGTCTTTTTTGGTGGTGCAAAGGCGAGGAGCTGGTGTACTGGAATGGCACCCAGAACAGATTTGACAAGTGCGAGGCGCCCAGGCTTGGTCATCAGATCAGCCTTCCAGGTAGGGAGCCTTCCAGCGATCCCATCAACTAGCGGCTGTAGCTGGGCAGCAGTGGGCCGCCGTATCGTGAGGGGGATCCCGAGGTAGGTGATCGGTAGCTCAGCAATGGGGCAGCCGAGGTGTACAAGCACGCCTGTGGCCTCATCCATGTCACAGTGCAGCAGCGAGGCTGAGCTCTTAGTGTAGTTCACACGCAGGCCAGAGGCGTGGCCAAAGAGCTCCAAAATCTCCCGCATAGCCATGATGTCGCTCGACGTACAGTGGCAAAAGAGCACCACGTCGTCCGCGTATAGGGATACTGCTGGGATCGAGCGCCTAGGGTGCAGCTGGGCCATAATGCCGAGGTCGATCGCGCGCTTGATGAGCCTTCCCAAGGTGTCGACGGCGAGGACGAACAGTTGTGGGGACATTGGGTCCCCCTGGCGGAGTCCCTGTAGGTGCCAAATAGGCGGGCCTGGCTCGCCATTCATCAGGACACGCGTGCTCGCCGAAGAGAGGAGGATAGCGATCCACTCCAAGAATCTGTTTCCGAATCCATGTTGGCGTAGTACCTCAAAAAGGAAGGGCCAGGCCAGGGAATCAAAGGCGCGTGTGAGGTCCAGTTTGAGCAGCACTCGCGGGGCACCCAGCTGGTGTAGTAGTCGAGCTGATTGTTTGACTAGGATGAAGTTGTCATGCAAACTTCTGCCGGTGATGAATGCGTTTTGGCACGGGCTGACAAGGCGGTCCAGCTTAGGGGCGAGGCGCAAAGAAAGGACTTTGGCGAAGATCTTGGCCACCAGGTGTATGAGGCTGATGGGCCGGTAGTCGTTGAGCGAGCTGGCGTCCGCGCGCTTCGGGAGCAGGATGATGAGTGCCTGGTTGAGGCTGCAGAAGCCACGGCCTCTCATGTTGTAGAGCTTCTGGAAGACGTCAACAAAATCTTGTCGAACCGTGCTCCAACAAGCTCGCAGGAATTCTGCGGTGAAGCCGTCGGGTCCTGGTGCTTTGTGCGCGGGTAGGCGTTTGATAGCCTCCCAGATTTCCTCAGCGCAGAAGGGAGCGTCGAGGTCGTCAAGCTCACTGGGAGTGATAAGCGTAGACAGGTCCAGCGAGCAATCTCTGTTGGTGGCTGTGCCCAGGAGCGCGTCATAGTGTTTGAATGCTGCCTCTGCCATGCTCCCCTGCTCGGATATGACCTGGCCGTCCATGGTGAGGCTAGAGATCCTGTTCTTCTGCCGGCGAAACGAGCATT
This sequence comes from Triticum urartu, assembly GCF_003073215.2. NCBI lineage: Eukaryota > Viridiplantae > Streptophyta > Magnoliopsida > Poales > Poaceae > Triticum > Triticum urartu. The sequence goes on along the minus strand of NC_053022.1, from coordinate 252,442,061 downwards.
GCCGGTGGAAGAAATTGGTGTTGGCGTCGCCGTCCTTTAAATTGGCAACGCGAGCGCGTTGGCGGGCGAAGGTACGTTCCATGGATGCCAGCCCAAGATAGGAGATCTTTAGCTGTTTGTGGAGCCAATCTTCATGTGGTGTCAACATTCGGTCTTCCTGGGCCTTGTCGAAGCGCGAGATGAGCTCACGCGAGATGGCCATCCTATCTCTGATGTTCCCAATGGATCGGGAGCTCCAGCTCGTTAGCTTGCGGGCTGTGGCTTGCATGCGGATCATCAAGCGACGGAAGGGGTCAGCGTCGTGGACAGAACTCCAGGCCTCAGTCACCGCCTCATGAAAGCCATCCATGCGCAGCCATATGTCCTCAAAGTGGAATCGGCGATACGTAGCCGGCACTGGGGTACAATCTAACAGCAACGGGCTGTGGTCTGAGACCACCGAGGCCAGGCATGTAAGGTTGCAGGCGTCGTGGGCGTCCTCCCAGTCAGGGGTGCAGAACACTCGATCAAGATGCACCAGGGTAGGCGGGGACTGCTCGTTCGACCAGGTGTACCGGCGGCCGTTGAGGTAAACCTCCTTCAACGTTAGGTCGCTAAGGACTCTACGGAATCTCCCCATCATGCGCCTATTCAGATTGCCGTTGCTCTTGTCCTCGTCGCGGTAGATTAGGTTGAAATCCCCGCAAAGCATCCATGGTCCATGGCAGGCACTGTGGATGTCGCGCAGCTCCTGGAGGAACGCGATTTTAGCGGCGTCGTCCTGCGGCCCGTAGACCACCGTCAACCACCACGAGGTGGCCGAACCCATGGCAACTTTGGCTGTAAGCGTGTTCACAGAGAACTCCGGGTCCGTGATATTCATGGCCTTACTTTTCCAGGCTAGGAGGATGCCGCCTCGGGTGCCGTTCGCGGGGAGTTAGACATAGCCATCAAACTCAGAGCCTAGTGTGTCAAGAATCACCGACGAGCAAATAAGGGCCATCTTTGTTTCCTGAAGGCAAACAATGGCTGCACCGGTGGTGTCAATCAGCGATCTAATGGCGAACCGCCTAGCGCGAGTGTTCAAGCCACGAACGTTCCAAACCACAATCTTTGGGCCGTGATCCATAACAGGAATGGTCGACGGGAAAGAAAGAGGTGCGGCTAGCGCTAAGACTCGCAAGCCGCAGCGCTGCCCGTGGAGATCACCGGGGAGGGAAGCTCAGCAGGGAGCTCGCGACCGACAAGCGCGGCGATGGCTGACAGGACGGAGAACGGGAAAGGCGCGGCGAAGATGCCATCATACGTCTTCATCTCTGCGGCTGTGATTTTCTGATCAATGCCAATGATCCCGAGAGTCCGCAGTATCTGGACGTGCGCCCTCCGTTCGGCCGTGGGTGGCGCCGCCGTAGGCGAGGATGCAGCACGAGCCGAGCGGCCGCGGCGTGGGGTGAAGTTGAGAGGGCGACGTGGCTTTTTCCCTGGCGCGGGCATCACGGCTCCAATCTGCTTTGTGGCGGCCGTCAGAAAGTCACCGAGCGTCCAAGATCGGCCAGAGTTGGCGCGGTTCGTGGAGCGGCGCAGGGTGACCGGCGGAGAGGCGAATCGACCTGGAGTGGAACGCGGCAGTGCATGGTCAGCCGGCACCGTTCCTCGGTCGCCCAAATTGGGCCCAGCCAGTGGCGATGCGAGTCTCGGCGGCGACTCATCCTGGCCCGTGGCGGCCGCTGGCGATGTGGGCCTTTGGAGGATCCATAGAGGCTGGTCGTCCAGTGGCGCTGGCCCAATTATTAATTCAGGCCCATTATGGTTGCATGGAGGCATGTTGTTGGCGGGGGTGGGGGGGGCGTGGTGGTTGGGTCGAGGGGCGCGCGCCCGTGTCGTCCGACCGATCAGCGGAAGACTCCAAGACGCCGCCAGTTGCTGACACTTGCAAAGCTCCGCTTTGCCCCGACAAGAGGGCGTCATTGGCTGGGGCGGGTGGCCCAGGCGGCTGGGAGTCTGGTACCTCGCTGGTCGAGTCGTCAGTGGCCGAGGAAGGGGGCCCTGGCGGCTGGGAGTCTGGCACCTCGCTGGCAGAGGCGACAGGGAACAGATCCCTACGTGGGCTCTGGTTGGGCGAGCCAGAGCCTGACTCCACCAAGGCAGCCCCACGCATGACAGGCGGCGCGGTGTGGGAGGGCTCTGGGGTGTTCTCCGCCAATGGGGCACCATCAGCGCATGCATTGGGGCGAGCAACGGATCCCTCCGGGCCCGCGACAGGCCCCTCTGGCAAAAGCGGCCTTTGTGTATTCCCCGCTTTTCCTTTTCTGGCGCGATGACGAGGGCGTTGCGGCCCATGCATGCCCGGCCAGGGCCGTATCTCTCTCTCTGCCCGGCGTACGGACGGTGGCGTTGTAGCTCTCTGGGATCCCCAAGTGGAGGCCATGGCCACTCCATCCGACCGGAGCGAGCCGCGGTCGCCATGCCAGCCTAAGGAGTCCATCGCCATGCCATCTGCGCGTCTCGCGGGCTGCGCATCGTAGCGGCGGCGCTTGCGGCCGCGGCGTCGATGGCGACCATGGTCTGGGCCTGGCTCGGTGTCGGGTCCTCGTCCCGCCCCAGCGCTGCCATCCCCGTCGCGCCCAGCGGCTTCGACGGCCCGAGCGTAGGCGCGGTCGATCTCTGAACGGACCAGGGCGATGGTGATGGGGTAGGTGAGGGTGCGGACGGTCGGGGAGGACGTGCTGGAGCTGCCGGGGACCTGTTCGACAATCTCGAGCGTGGTGGCACGCAGGATTTCGGTTGGGTCGTGTGTGCGTCCGGCAAGCCGGAACGTGGCGAGGTCATCGCGAGAACGTGTCCGCGGATGGAGGCGCTCGATCCAGACGCCCGTCCCCAAGATGTGCTCCGCCGTTGCCATGTGCCAGGCCTGGGCAGGGATGCCGCGGAGCTCCAGCTCGACGCGGAATTCAAACCCACCGCAGCCGGCGTGAGCGAGCTTGCACCATGGGCGGAGCGACAGGGTGAATCGCATGCAGTCGATGAAGTGGTCTCCACGCATGCGGTCGAACGAAGCTCTGGAGCCGAAGATGATAAGGAAGTCTTCCGGGTGGTGTGCATGAACGGTGAAGTCGCCGACCTCGAACTCGAACATGCTGCACAACAGGTCGGAGACGTCGCTGGCAGAGACGCGCGGCCGGTTGCCTGTGATGGTAGCGACCAGCGCGCGGGGGAGTACCTCCTCAGCCTCCTCCATCTCGGCAGAGTGCGCCATGATCACCCGCGCTGGAGCCGCAGCGGCCGGCTGGGCGGCCGGGGCTTGCCTCGGGGCCGGAGGCGGGGGCGGAGTGGTGACGCGTGGAGGGGCAGCGGCAGGCCTGGAATGGCCAGCGCGGTAGGGGTCGCCGTCACGGGGCCAGGCGCGGGAAGCGGAGCGGGGGCGACGCTCCTAGGAGCCGGAGGAGAGCGGACGACTTCGCTGTAGGAGCGCGCAGAAGATTCGCCGTCCGAGTCGAACCAGCGTCCATCCCCAGAGGAGACGCGCTCGCCGGAGAGGGAGCGCGAGTCGGGGGTCGCCATGGGGGGGGGGGAGGAGGGCCGCCGGCGGGGGGTCGTCGGCAGCGAGGTTGGTCTACTTCTTTTATTTCCCTGTTAGAATATTGGTGATCCCATTTTAATGTGTGATTGAACTCCAACCTATCTACTTTCGTGCAAGATGAACATCTAAGCAAGCGAAGTATCTCCTCACAATGTCACAATGCCTATTGATTTATATCTTTGGCGTTAGCTTTTGATTTCAGAGAAAGAATGTACAGTAATCAATATCAATTGTAGTTTCTTTGCTTAGTGTTGCAAACTTTGGTATATGTATATCTAGCTATAGTTAACTTAGCTAGCATAAACTGGAACCTCGTTATCTATAGTAAAAAACTTTGCAGTTCTATTTCCTTGAGTGTTTTGGTTCAGGAGGAGAACCTGTACAACATGAGCTCATTCAGATTCTACCAATAACTCCGCTATAGTCAAAAGCAACCTGGTGTGATTTGATACATGTAATATTTGTGGATGTCTGCAGGTGTACTTCCATGACATACCAGATGAGATAATTGAGAACCTGGTATGGTCTCGTTTGAATTTGTTACAAGGCGTGTTTTGAAATTATTGTTATGTCACCGAGCTACATCCTCTTGCTCCGTTTTGTTGCTAGATCGATGAGGGGGTAGTATTTAGGGTTGCGGGCGGCCTGCTGCTAGAACATCCATTGGTGTTGCCGCTTGTTGAAGCAGTGGTCAGTTTCTATTTTTATCTGCTTCTTGTGGTGCTAACATTCCATTTTATACTCATGTGAAGAACTCGTTGATCATGTAGGTTGGTTCTAGTGACAGTGTAATGGGGCTATCAAAGGATCTGGCAAACAAACTCATTCACGAGGCATTGTTGGCATAGCCTAGCAGTTTGGGTGTGATCACCATCGATCGAATCCTTACTGCACTGCATGAAGGTAATGCGATGGCGAAAACCTGTCGAAACATGGTGATTGTTATCGTTTGAATTATATGAAGAATTTCAGGCACCATGGCACGAAGATTCATTGAGTGTGCAAGAACACTTCAGAACTGATGCCTGCTATTGTGATCACTGATGAGATGTCACCTACAATCCTCCTGTGGAAACATCCTGAATGTTGTTCTCACATAAGGTGAATTTGTATGATACGTGAAATTGTTATTTTCTCTTCTGGAGTACATTGTTATACAGATGCAATGACACCGCCTTCTTGTTTGCAATGGCTACATGAAGTGGCTATTGGCCTATTCCAGTTTACACGGTATTGCTGTTCTTGGACAACTTTGCAAGTGGATGCCTATTATAAAAGAAATGAGAAAGCTGCACTTTACGAACGCCGAACCTGGCTACAACGCCAATATAGCTGGTCATTGTACTTAAAAAGCTGGTCATTGTACTCGCATGTTTTTTAAGGGAAAGCGACTTGGCTAGATTACAATCATACATGCAGGGCTAAATAATATTACTGGCATATCTTTTGATCTCACTAATGTGCATGATGTGTGAAGATAACTGTTTATACAGTTGGAATTGTAAAAAATGTCTTAAATAAATAAAATAAGAAATGATCACGAGACACATGTGGTAAGCAATCCAAACTATTCAAAAGATGATGTAGGAAAAAGGAGAAACAAAAAAATTGTTTGAACAAAATAATAAGTACAAAGAAGCAAGTTTTGTTTAAAGAAACAATGTAGGAATCCCTGGCAAAAAAAAAGAAGCAATGTAGAAAAACAAAAAAAAATAGCATCATGTAAGAACACCTAGATCAAAGGAAAAAAAACTCAGACACAAAAAGAGAAAAGCCCACATGTTACAAGCAGTATTCTATATACTTAAGAAGTTCATTTCGCCTATCTTATTTATCTCAACACCTAAGCATGTCACATCACTAATTCACCATACAATTATGAATTAGATAAGGCCCACCTCACGTACAACCATGCATGGAACAATACCCACCACTACATGCAACCATGCATGGAAGAATATTTTTCACTTTATTATTCTACTTATTTTCAACAAATATTTTATAACCATACATAATTAAATATAATAAGGCATATCTACTTTTACTTTTGGTTCACGTGTTATTAATCTAAATATTATATTCCATACAATCAAATCTAAATGAAATATATTGCCCCCCGCAGAATTTTTTAAAGTATATTGTAACCGATTTCCACAACAACGTGCGGGCTATCATCTAGTATATACAATGACTCTCCCTCTATCTCAACATATGCGAGGAAAAAGCGATAAAAGACACACGTCACAACACCTGGGAACAACAACCACGTACATCTACTACCACTATAAAAAAAAAGAGGGGTAGATCCAAACAATCACATCCATCCATCATCAAAATCTAATGGTCCTTAATCATTCTGTGTTTAACGCTATCAACCACGCAACAAGCCATGTCCGTCCCGTAGGGTGACGGTTTGGTTCGCTCCGGAACTTCCGGAGGCGATTAGGGTTCCTTCCCCTCGAACGCCGCCGTCCTCTCGCTGTCGTCCAATCGGCTGCGATCTGATCCTGCCGCCGTGCGGGACGAACTGATCGCTGGTCACCATCCACAACTCAATCCGTCCGTGTGTTCCCTAGGGCACGCGGGCGTCAGGCACCAACCTAGGAGGGAGGGAAGGGGGTGCGAAGGGCGGCGCCATGGAAGGTGTAGCAGGGATGTTGAAGGGGCTAAAGCTGTCGGATGAGGAGAAGAAAGGAGTGAAGGTTCGAATCTCGATGAAGGAGAAAGGGAAGGGGACAGGAGATCATGCAGTGGGCAAGGTACTGACGGAGAAGATTGTGCACCCAGCTGCGATCCGGCTATCCCTCGGCAAGGTGTGGTGCCCGATCAGAGGGGTTGACTGCAAGGAGGCATGTGAAAATCACTTTATCTTCACGTTTCACCAGGGAGCAGGCAAGAGGAAGGCAATTGAGGATGGACCATGGATGTTTGAGAAGGATCTCGTAGTGGTGGAGGATTTCGACCCAAGTAAGAGGCTGGAGGACTACGAATTCAATAATATACCTATATGGGTTAGAGTCTATGGCCTCCCTCTGGGGATGATGAACGGAGACTCGGCTGAGGAAATCGGGAACCTAATCGGACAGTTTGTGGAAGCGGACACGGAAGCAGATGTGTAACACTCCGGATGTAACTTTCCCAATTTGTACTCCAACTCTTGCCGTTTCCGGCGTTAAGTTATATTTATTTCTCGGGTTCGGGTCTTTGTCTCCGTGTGTTGTTTTCTTTGTCATGCATCTCATATCATGTCATCATGTGCATTGCATTTGCATACGTGTTCATCTCATGCATTCGAGCATTTTCCCCGTTGTCCGTTTTGCATTCCGGCGCTTCGTTCTCCTCCGGTGGTCATTTCTAGCTTTCTTTCGTGTATGGGGATTAAACATTTCCGGATTGGACCGAGACTTGCCAAGCGGCCTTGGTTTACTACCGGTAGACCGCCTGTCAAGTTTCGTATCATTCGGACTTCGTTTGATACTCCAACGGTTAACCGAGGGACCGAAAAGGCCTCGTGTGTGTTGCAGCCCAACACCCCTCCAATTTGGCCCAAAACCCACTAAACTCTGCTCCATGTCCTAGAGCGTTCGATCATGATCGCGTGGCCGAAAACCGCACCTCATTTGGACTCTCCTAGCTCCACTTATGCCTATAAATAGCCCCCCCCGTTTTCGGATCATCTCCCCCTCTCGAAACCCTAAAAATTGGATCCGCCGCGCACCGGACGTGTCCGGCCGCGCCGGACTTTGTCCGCCCCGCCGCCGCAGCCAACCGCCTCCCGCCACGTGGCCGCGCCACTCGCCTACGCCGCCGGCCCGCGGGAGCCCAACTCCGGCCCCCGCCGCCACCTACCCGGGCCCCGACCTCGCCTTCACGCGCCGCCCGACTCCCTCCACTGCGCCATCGCCTCTCCCGTCGCCGGCCACGCCGCCGCCGCGGGCTGAGCCGCCGCCCGAGCCGAGGCTCGCCTCGCCGCCGCCCCGCCCGGCGCCGAGCTGCCGCCCGGCCGCCGCCGACCGCCGCACCACACCGCCCGGCCGCCACCAACGCCCGGCGAGCTCCTTCTTCTTCCTCTCCGGCGCCCCAAGCTCCTCCGGTGAACATCTCCGACGAACCTCGAAGTTCGTGCCCGTGAACAATGATTCCAGATCTGGATCTGGAGATATTTTCGGTTGACTTTTTCGTTCCTAACCCTAATTTTTATGCGATCTTTGACCTGCTGTAACTTTGCATCCGTAGCTCCGTTTTGGACATATAGTATACCAAAATGTTCGTCTCGACGAGTAAATCATTTCATTCCATTGCATCATTTTCATTTGAGCTCATCTTGATGCCCAAAATGCTGTTAGAAGGAGGCTTCATGAGTTAATTGTCAGATCTGCTAGTTCATCTTAGACTTTTGTCATTTTTGCCATGATTGTTGTGTGCATGATATGCCAGTGAGTCCTTCATATGTTTTGTTAAGGATTTTGTCTTCTTTCCAGAGGTGTAACCCATGCATTTTTAGGATATGTGTGGTGACTTGTGCAAGCTTGCAAAGAGAGGCACCCGGGAAATCTGTTTTCAGAGACTTAGTTGTTTTCACTAAGTCTGGGATTATTTAGTTCATGATGCCATATGTTCAGCTTGTTTCCTAGTGATCCGTGCCTCTTTTGAGGATGATCAGTAAAGGAGTTTTGTTAATATTGTTATGCTCTATTCATCCATGTCTTTGTTTGCAATTATGGAGCACCCTAGCTTGAGTCAATCGAGCTCTACTTTTGCTTCGTTGTGAATCTGGGCAGATCGTCAATTCGTTTGCGATTTTGCCGATGTTATTGTAGTTGATCCGTGCATGCTATGCTATTGTTCTTGCCATTTCTAGCTAGAATTGTATGCCTTATTAATGGATGTATGCTTGCCTTTCCATGACTTGCACCGTGGTGAGTGCATCGAGCTCGTTTACATGCCTTCGGGAGTTATATTTCAGCATGTCTCAGTTTTCACTAAGTCTGAAAACTGATTGTGTTTTAGCTATGTTCGTGTGCTTATTAGTATATTTTGTGATCCCTTTTGGCCCCAGGTCACTTTGGGTCTTTTGTTAAGCTTGTTGAGTAGCTCCATTACATGTTCTTACTTGTCTTAATCAGGTCATGTATCATGTTGTTTTGCTGCCCCGAAGAGGGCTTCGTGATCCGAAATTTCAGACAAGTGTTAATTTCACTAAGTCTGGAATCTGTTTTGCATTTGCGTTTTTGTCATGCTTGTTTGAACCTCATAATGGATGAATTGGCCGTGGCTCAGCGCTAGTCTTTTGTTAAGCATCTTGTGTGCATCCCTGCCATGTATTTTGTTGTCATGTTTGGTGGCTTTAGCATGTTCATCTCATTGCATTTAGATGCCTACTTGCTGTAAATCGCAGACCGGTGTCATTCTTAAAACGCTTGCCATTTCCAAACCGTAACTCCGATTCCAATGATCTTTATATCGTTTTCAAGCGATTTCATCCCATCTTTCCAGTGGCACACTTGGTTTTCCAAGTTGAGGCCAGTTTCATGCATTTTCTGTCATATCTTGCATTTTGCATCCTGCATCGCATACCGCATAGCATATCATCATTTCATCATATTGCTTGTTCTTGCACGTGATTGATTGTATCCTTATTGCTTGTTTGTCTTGTTTGGATAGAGCCGGGAGACGAGTTCGCTACCGAGGAGCCCGTTGAGTTTGCTTGTGAGGATCCAGTCAACTCTGACAACTGTGCAGGCAAGATGATCATACCCTCGAAATCACTACTATCTTTGCTATGCTAGTTTGCTCGCTCTTGCTATGCCAATGCTACGATGCCTACCTTTTGCTTGTCAGCCTCCCAATTGCCATGTCAAACCTCTAACCCACCATGTCCTAGAAAACCGTTGATTGACTATGTTACCACTTTGCTCAGCCCCTCTTATAGCGTTGCTAGTTGCAGGTGAAGATTGGAGCCGTTCCTTGTTGGAACATTTGTTTACTTGTTGGGATATCATTATATTGATATGTTATCTTAATGCATCTATATACTTGGTAAAGGGTGGAAGGCTCGGCCTCTCGCCTAGTGTTTTGTTCCACTCTTGCCGCCCTAGTTTTCCGTCATATCGGTGTTATGTTCCCGGATTTTGCGTTCCTTACGCGGTTGGGTTATAATGGGAACCCCTTGATATTTCGCCTTGATTAAAGCTTTTCCAGCAATGCCCAACCTTGATTTTACCATTTGCCACCTAGCCTTTTCTTTCCCTTGGGTTCTGCAGACTCAAGGGTTATCTTATTTTACCCCCCGGGCCAATGCTCCTCTGAGTGTTGGTCCACCTGTCAGCTGCCGGTGGCCACCAGGGGCAACTCTGGGCTGGCCTACCCGTACCTAAGACAATCTGAGTGTGCCCTGAGAAAGAGATATGTGCAGCTCCTATCGGGATTTGTCGGCACATTCGGACGGTGTTGCTGGTCTTGTTTTAACCTGTCAAAGTGTCTTGAGTTACCGAGATACCGAGTCTGATCGGAACGTCTTGGGAGGAGGTCTATTCCTTCGTTGACCGTGAGAGCTTGTCATGGGCTAAGTTGGGACTCCCCTGCAGGGATTGAACTTTCGAAAGCCGTGCCCGCGGTTATGGGCGGATGGGAATTTGTTAATGTCCGGTTGTAGATAACTTGAACCTTAATCAATTAAAATGAATCAACTGAGTGTGTTACCGTGATGGCCTCTTCTCGACGGAGTCCGGAAGTGGACACGGTGTTGGAGCTATGTTTGCGCAGGTTGTTCCTCTAGATTCTCGCTCGCGCTTTGCCTCCTCTTCTCGCTCTCTTTTGCGAATAAGTTAGCCACCATATATGCTAGTCGCTTGCTGCAGCTCCACATATATTTGCCTTTTCCTTCCTATAAGCTTAAATAGTCTTGATCGCGAGGGTGCGAGATTGCTGAGTCCCTGTGGCTCATAGATACTATAACTCCAGATGCAGGTCCAGGTGATTCCGCTCCAGGTGACGAGTACGAGCTCAAGTGGGAGTTCGACGAAGACTCGCAGCATTACTACGTGTCTTTTCCTGATGATCAGTAGTGGTGCCTAGATGGGGTTTGATTCGGGGTCTTGTCGCATGTTGGGTTCTTTTCCATTTTGGCGCCGTAGTCGGGCCATGAGTGTTTGGATGATGTATGTTATTTATGTACTCTGATGTGACGTGGCGAGTGTAAGCCAACTATGTTCTCCCCTTTATTATTCATATTACATGGGATGTTGTGAAGATTGCCTAACTTGCGACATATGCCTTCAATGCGATTATGTCTCTAAGTCGTGCCTCGACACGTGGGAGCTATAGTCGCATCGAGGGTGTTATAAGATGGAAGTGCGGTTGGGAGGTTTTTGAGGGTTAAAGTACGCATGAATGTTGACAAACCTCTAATGAGGGGATTCATTCTAGAACCAGATGTGGAGGAGGCAGGGAACAAAAAGAAGGATGCCATGATCACAGAGAAACAAGAGGAAGAAGAAGAAGGAGACTGGTGTCGTTTTGAATATGAGTTCCTCCCCGACTTCTGTTATCGATGTGGGATAATTGAGCATGGGGAGAAGGCATGTGATATAAGATTGAAGAAGGGGGATACAGTGCAGTATGGGCGGTGGCTGAAAGCAGATATGAACCTCAGAAGAGGAGGCTATGATGACGGCTCGTGGAGAAGTGGGAGTAGAGGAACGGGGGTGAACATGAGCTATGGCTATGGGAGATCTAGTGGCGGAAGGGGTAGTGGCAGTGACAGTTTATCCTGGAGGAAGGACGGCTCGCGCTCTACTACAGGTTGTTGGGTAACGTAGTAATTTCAAAATTTTCCTACGCACACGCAAGATCATGGTGATGCATAGCAACGAGGGAAGAGTGTGATCTACGTACCCTTGTAGATTGACAACGGAAGCGTTTGGTTGATGTAGTCGTACGTCTTCACGGCCCGACCGATCAAGCACCGAAACTACGGCACCTCCGAGTTTTAGCACACGTTCAGCTCGATGACGATCCCCGGACTCCGATCCAGCAAAGTGTCGGGGAAGAGTTCCGTCAGCACGACGGCGTGGTGACGATCTTGATGTACTACTGTCGCAGGGCTTCGCCTAAGCACCGCTACAATATTATCGAGGACTATGGTGGCAGGGGGCGCCGCACACGGCTAAGAATAAGATCACGTGGATCAACTTGTGTCTCTGGGGTGCCCCTGCCTCCGTATATAAAGGCTCAAGAGGGGGAGGCCGGCCGGCCATCATAGGGCGCGCCAGGAGGAGTCCTACTCCCTTCGGGAGTAGGACTTCTCCCCCAATCCTAGTTGGAATAGGATTCGCGAGGTGGGAAAAGAGAGAGAGAAGGAGGAGGGCGCCGGCCCCCTCTCTCCTTGTCCTATTCGGACTAGGGGGGAGGGGCGCGCGGCCCAGCCCTGGCTGCCTCTCTTCTTCTTCCACTAAGGCCCATTAAGGCCCATATAGCTCCCGGGGGGTTCCGGTAACCTCCCGGTACTCCGGTAAAATCCCGATTTCACCCGGAACACTTCCGATATCCAAACATAGGCTTCCAATATATCAATCTTTATGTCTCGACCATTTCGAGACTCCTCATCATGTCCGTGACCACATCCGGGACTCCAAAAAACCTTCGGTACATCAAAATGCATAAACTCATAATATAACTGTCATCGTAACCTTAAGCGTGCGGACCCTACGGGTTCGAGAACAATGTAGACATGACCGAGACACGTCTCCGGTCAATAACCAATAGCGGAACCTGGATGCTCATATTGGCTCCTACATATTCTACGAAGATCTTTATCGGTCAGACCGCATAACAACATACGTTGTTCCCTTTGTCATCGGTATGTTACTTGCCCGAGATTCGATCGTCGGTATTCCAATACCTAGTTCAATCTCGTTACCGGCAAGTCTCTTTACTCGTTCTGTAATACATCATCCCGCAACTAACTCATTAGTTACAATGCTTCCAAGGCTTATGTGATGTGCATTACCGAGAGGGCCCAGAGATACCTCTCCGACAATCGGAGTGACAAATCCTAATCTCGAAATATGCCAACCCAACATGTACCTTTGGAGACACCTGTAGAGCTCCTTTATAATCACCCAGTTACGTTGTGACGTTTGGTAGCACACAAAGTGTTCCTCCGGCAAACGGGAGTTGCATAATCTCATAGTCATAGGAACATGTATAAGTCATGAAGAAAGCAATAACAACATACTAAACGATCGGGTGCTAAGCTAATGGAATGGGTCATGTCAATCAGATCATTCACCTAATGATGTGATCCCGTTAATCAAATAATAACTCTTTGTCCATGGTTAGGAAACATAACCATCTTTGATTAACGAGCTAGTCAAGTAGAGGCATACTAGTGACACTCTGTTTGTCTACGTATTCACACATGTATTATGTTTCCGGTTAATACAATTCTAGCATGAATAATAAACATTTATCATGATATAAGGAAATAAATAATAACTTTATTATTGCCTCTAGGGCATATTTCCTTCAGAGGTAGTGAAGGCAGATCAGAGAAGGGAGAGGAGGTTACCAGCCCAAACAAGTTACAGAGTGAGGAGCAGAGAGGAGGAAAGCCAAAAAAACTGGAGTTGGATGGTGGGAAGGATACAACAAATAAGGGGGGTGTGAGTGAGGTGGTGCAAGAGGAGATTAAGAGCAAGGGAGTGGAGTTGCAGCCTAGCAAGGGAGGGGAATTGTCAGTAGAGAAGGGATCACGGTCAAATAATAGCAGTGCACAGGTGGAAGGGGGTAAGGGTAGAGAGAAAGGTGTCTTGGTGGGAAGCGGGAAAAACCCTAACGGCAAGCGCTACAAGAAGAATTCAGGGAGGGTGGAGAGGCAAGTCGATCATGATAGCAGGAGGGAGGTTGTGCTGGGGACGAAGAGAAGTCTTGCTTTAGAAGAGGGGTCAGAGCCAGAAGGCAAGAGAGGGAAGGTAGATGGTGAGGGGGAAGGTGGGCAGAAGAGTAGTGATGAGCAGAGAGAGGTTGCAACAATCGCAACTATATCGGCCGGGCTGCAAGAGCAGCCCCACCGGGATCAATGAAAATAATCAGTTGGAACTGCCGGGGACTCGGGAACGGCCCGGCAGTTCGAAGCCTCCTCGAATTGGGGAGGGTGGAGGATCCCGACATCCTGTTTCTTGCGGAGATGAAGCTTACGGAGGGAGAGATGGAGAGGTTTAGGTGGTTGTTGGGGCTCGCCAACATGATTGTGTGGAACCCGGATGGTAGGAGTAGGGGGCTGGCTATGCTCTGGAGGAGAGGGGTTGATGTGACACTAGAACGTATGGTAGACGACATATTGATGTGGACGTGAAGGAGGAGGGAGGATTGATTTGGAGACTTACTGGGATGTATGGGGAGTCGGAGACGGTGAGGAAGGTGGAAACATGGAGGACTCTTAGAATTCTTGGGCAACAACACCAGCAGGGTAGACCTTGGCTATGCCTAGGTGATTTTAATGAGATTCTAACTGCAGATGAGAAGATCGGTGGGGCGGCCCAACCCCAACAGTTCATGGAGAGATTTAGGGAGGCACTGGTGGGCTGTGATCTGAGTGATATTGGCTTCATAGGCGACAAATTTACTTGGCGCAATCACAGTAAGGAACTTGATACATACATATGTGAAAGAATCGATATGGCAACTGCAAATGACAACTGGTGCACATCATTTCCTGAGTTTTGTGTGGAGAATGGTATACCACGTCATTCTGACCATAGGCCAGTGGTGGTGCAAACCGAAGGGGAAGCTAGGAGGAATCAAGGAGGAGACAGAAAATTCAGATTTGAAGCATGGTGGCTCAAAGAGGAGGGTTGCTCTGAAGTTATACAGGACGCGTGGGAGCAGGGGTGGTTGAAGGAAGGATGCAATGTGGCTACAGCCATGCGTGAGATTGCTGGTAGTATGAAGCGTTGGAGTAAGGAGGTGGCCGGAGAGTTGGAGTGCAGGGTGAAGGAGGCGAAGGTCAAGCTTGAAAGGTGTATGAGGAGCCCAGTCTCTGAAGAAAAGGTCGGGGAAGAGGCGAGGTTGAGGATGGTACTTGCAGACTTAGAAGACAAAAGGAACACGAAAGCAAAGCAGCGGTCACATATCTCCTGGCGGAGGGAAGCAAACCGAAATAACAACACGAAGTATTATATGGCGGTGGCATCCAATAGAAGGAAAACAAATCGGATCAAGCTGCTTCGCAAGGAGAATGGGGAGGAGGTGAAGGAAGGAGAGGGGATGACTAACTACGTTTGTTCATTTTTTCAGGAACTATTTACCTCGCAACCGAGCGATCGTTTGGACGAGCTCATCAGCAAAGTCCAGCCGAGGGTTACGGCAAACATGCAAGCAAGCCTGAACGCTGAGTTCACAGCTGAAGAGATCAAAGCAGCCCTAGATCATATAGGCGATCTCAAGGCGCCGGGGCCTGATGGGATGCCCTCGGTGGTTTACAAGCGGCATTGGGAGTTCATGGGGGACAAAGTGGTTAAGGAGGTGCTTGCAATACTTAATGGTGGACCAATCCCGGAGGGGTGGAACGATACAATGGTGGTGCTAATCCCGAAAGTAAAGAACCCGACGAGGCTTAAGGACCTACGACCAATCAGCCTGTGCAACGTCCTATACAAACTTGTGTCGAAGGTCCTGGCCAACCATATCAAGCTCATCCTCCCAGAGATCATTTCGGGAAATCAAAGTGCTTTTGTCCCGGGACGACTCATCACTGACAACGTGTTGATCGCTTATGAGCTATCCAATTATCTTCTTAATAAAAGGAAGGGCAAAGACGGCGTTGCGGCAGTGAAGGCGGACATGAGCAAAGCATATGATCGTGTGGAGTGGAGGTTCCTGGAGGCGATGCTAACAAAATTGGGATTGCCCCAAACCTGGGTAAAATTGTTGATGAAATGTGTCTCCACGGTGAGATATCAAATCAAAGTGAATGGTGCACTATCCGAGCAGTTTTGTCCAACAAAGGGTCTCCGGCAAGGTGATCCGATATCGCCCTACCTGTTCATGATCTGTGCTGAGGGCCTGTCTGTGTTGCTACATGATGCAGAAAGAAGTGGCAAGATCTCTGGGGCCAAAATTTGCCATGCAGCACCTGTGGTTTCGCATCTCTTCTTTGCGGATGACTCCGTGTTGCTATTGAAGGCATGTCAGCGAGAAGCTCAGGAACTAAAAAGAGTGCTGGATTTGTATGAAAGCTGTTCTGGCCAATGCATCAATGTGGAAAAATCTGCCATAATGTTTAGCCCAAATACTCAGGAGGTGCACAGGGCAAAGGTGAAAGATGCGCTGCAAATCCAAAGTGAGTCATGGCAGAACAAGTACCTCGGGCTGCCAGTACATGTTGGGAAGTCAAAACGAAAAGCGTTTGCATATGTTAAAGGAGCTATGGCTGGTCGGGTTTATGGATGGAAAGAGAGACTCATACCGAAAGTGGGGAAGGAAACTTTAGTGAAGGTGGTTGCACAGGCGATTCCAACCTATGCCATGTCTTGCTTCTACTTAACAAAAAGTTTCCGTGAGGAGATGAGCTCCCTTATTGGTCAGTACTGGTGGAGTCAGCAAGACCAAGACAACAAGATCCACTGGGTTAGTTGGAAGAAAATGGCTTATCCGAAGGCGCATGGAGGGCTCGGGTTTCGGGACATGCATAGCTTTAACCTAGCTATGTTGTCGAGGCAGATTTGGAGGCTAATTCAGTGTCCAGATAGCCTTTGTGCACGGCTTTTGAAGGCTCGCTACTTCCCTAATGGTCATATCCTGGATGCACAGCCAAGGGAAGGTATTTCATATTCATGGCGTAGCTTATTGCATGGTCTCGACCTGGTGAAGCAGGGCTATATTTGGCGCATCGGCAATGGATCGCGGGTGAAAATTTGGTCTGACCCATGGATTTCTAGGCCCTGGGCGAGAAGGATCATTACTCCGAGGGAGGGAAATTTGCTTGAGTATGTGTCTGACCTAATCAGCCCGATAACCGGAGGGTGGGATGAACATCTTGTCAGGGATACCTTTTGGGCGGATGATGCGCGTCATATCCTGCAGATCCCCCTACGAGACGGGGTGGAAGATTTCATCGCATGGCAGTTTGATAATAAAGGCATACACTCAGTCAAGTCAGCATATAAACTCCATGTCGAGACTGAGAAACGACATGTGAGTGGGGGCGCCGGGGGTAGCACTGGAAACAATCATAACCTGGACAAGTGCGATGATGACTCATGGAAGCGGATATGGAAATTACCATGCCCCAAAAATGTGCAGCTGTTTATCTGGCGACTGAAGCACGAGTCGCTAGCCCTGCGCACGAACTTAGTCAGACGGGGAATACAAATCCAGGACACCAAGTGCCTTTTTTGTGGCCGGGTGGATGAGGATGGTGCACACTTGTTCATCAAATGTAAGTCGGTTAAGGAGGTATGGAGAGACCTAGCGCTGGAACCGGAGCGCATGAAATTGGAGACGGCGACGTCGGTGCATGCGACGATGGACCTGCTGTGGGGCTTGCACGAAAACAAGCGTATTATGATCACCATCCTATGGTGGAACTGGTGGAATAACCGCAACAAGCTCCGGGAGGGAGAGCTTCCTGTCGGGGCGCCAGAGTTAGCAAGAAGGGTCCGTGCTGAAGTACTAGAATATGCAGAAGCGCTGCAACCGGCCGCCAAGGAAAAACATATGCAACTATGGCAGCCTCCGCCGAATGCTATGATCAAGATAAACACGGACGCAGCGTTCCGGGTGGGAGATTCTCATGCTGGATGGGGAGTTGTTGCCAGGGATACAGAAGGAAATATTGTTGCAGCTCGAGCTGGTCGTCAAGACCATATATGTGATGTTTTTGGGGCCGAATCACATGCGATGACACAGGCCATAGCCATGGCTGCTGAACTGGGAATGATACGGGTGGTTTTTGAGACCGACTCCCAACTCCTGGCCGACGCATTGGACTTGCGGAAGGTTGATTCGTCACCTTATGCGGCGATTATCGAGAACTCGAAATTCCAACTGAAACTGTGGTTCTCCAAGCATGTAATATCAGCATGTTGGCATAGTGCCAACCATGTAGCTCATGAACTTGCTGCCATTAGCCGCATGTATGAACCAAACCACTATATAGAGTGGGAGTCAGATGTACCAACCCCTGTGGCTGTTTGTGCTCAAGGCGATTTGCCTAAGCACCGTTAAAGTTCAATAAAGCTCTGCTTTACCTCAAAAAAACCACGCAACAAGCCACAATCTATCGATCGCTACTATGCCCCGCGGTAAAAAAAGAAAGTAAACCGCCCGCCCGCACGACCTCCTCCTTCTCCCGCACGACCTCCTCCTCCTCCTCCCGCAGCCGCGCCCTTCACCGCCTCCTCGCGCCGCCGGAGCCACGGGAAGCGGCCGCGGGTCGCCGGGAGCCTCCCCGACCGCGGGAGCCCACCCCGCCCCCGCCGCGGCTCGCCGGGAGCCTCCCCTGCCGCCGGAGCCGCCCCGCCGCAGCTTGGCCTCCGCCACTCCGCCGGAGCGAGTCTCTCTCCTCTTCACTTGGGATGGGACGCCTCCTCTCCTCTGCTCCCAGCCGGATCCAATCCACCTCGCCCCGGCATGCAGCCACGGAAGGCCAGGTCCGTGCGCCTCTTTCCCATGGCCATGGAGTCGCCGCAGCCGCCATGGAATGCCTGGATGTCGTCAAGGTCCCTCTTCTCCTCTCCCAATTGGACTCTTGATTGTTTTGGATTTGGCGGCTCCCCTCACTCACACCCTCCCTCCTTGATGCAGATGCACGCAGGTGCAGCATCTACACCGATGTCTGCTCTTGAGACACAGACAACAGAGGAGAGGACAAGTCTAGAATTGCTAGACTGAATCTATCCATCTGCTCTGCTCTCGGGACAACAGAGGAGAGGACAAGTCCAGAATTGCTAGACTGAATCTATCCATCTGCTCAGCTCAGTTCATGCAGGTCAGGTCACATCACGGAGGGATTCCTGCGAATCTACATACAACTTCAATTAATTTATTAGTACTAGGTGGGTGTGAGAAAACTGAAATTTTTAGATGCATGCTTGCTTGGATGCGTGACACACAACACTGTTTGCTCGTCTCAACTCTGTGGTTTTGCTTATGTACCAACATCTTCTCAACTTTGTGTTCTATTTATGGGAATTGTAGAGGCTAGAGACATAGCAATCGTCAGGCTTCAGTTTTGTACTGACCACTCCAAGGCTTGTTCAACCTGGTGAATCTTTCCTTCATCTGCATCATTTTTCGCTTCAGTCTGTACATCCTCGCCCTCCGCCCACTGATCCTATTCTCCGCCGCCCGCCTTCCTCTGCTCCTCCTCTGCCTCCGCCGATCTCATCTGAGCCAGTAAGTTTTCTTTACATTCAAGTGTGCATTGTTTGAACAACATGCTTGTGGTTCTGTTCTTTCCACACAAGATAATCTGATACATACATGATCCTTATGGTTATGATTATTTTAGTGCATACATACATGATTCTTCCACACAGCAGGAACAATTATTCTGGAACAATTGCCGTATGTGAATTATCATGATCCAACGCCAATGCCACACACAGCACTAAAAGGGTTACAGTTTATGAGGACATATTGAATTAGTGAGGATTTCAGAAATTTGTAGTCCAAGCAACTCATACATTTGAAGTTTTGTTGCTTACCTTCCCATCCCATTGTGTTGCTATGCTCCTGAAGTTGCCTAACTACAGGAAAGGAGGCCAAAGTTTTGCTATATTGGGTTATCCACAATAGTATCGGCAACGATGTTTTGTTTTGTCGCAACTACTCAAATATATAATCTAAATAATCTAAATATATAATCTGCACAATGTAGTTTGAGTTAAAAAATACCACATTGTAGTTTCAATTTTTTTTTAAAAACCCACGTGTTTTGTTGTTTCAAGAGATTGAGTCATGGGCTGTGAGCAAGCATTATATATTGACATGAAAGGTAGATCTATTTAGATCATGAAGGTTTGTGCACCGTGATGCAAAGGCCGTATGCATCGACGAGGCGAAGGTGGGGCTTACCGGGATGGGTTGAGAGGAGGCAGTGGAGAGAGGAAATGGGAGAGGCGGATGGTGAATATAGGAGGTGAAAAAGGATGCATCTACTTAGTCCTTCTGTTGAATGCATAAAAGGCACCCTGCAGCCTCTCTGCTTGCAAAATAGATGCTCTCTGCTTGGTACACTCATGACATTAAACCTTTCATCTCCAGTTAGAGATGCAACTTGATTTGACCTAAAAAATTCTATTTTTGAGTATTACTTTCTTCCACACCTCTGCAACATCTTCTGAAGCCTCCACTCTTAACGAGTCTGCTGCTAGCGCTTTCTTAAATTTTATACGGGAAAATAATGTAGTACTTTTTTTAAAAAATTTGTGCAAGCTAATATGTTTCAAGATTCATGAAACATATGTTTCAACATTCAAATGTTTACATAAAAACCATATGCGGCAAAACTGAATGACATTTTGAAATATATAATTTTGACAGAATGAAAACAAATTCAGTTTCCTCTTCCTCCCTAACTATGCATACTTTATTTCTACAGGTACAGAATATTGCTACTCATCAACATCTGCAGCATCTAAGGTCCTTTTCGTCACATATTCATATTTACTTGAGATTCTGCTTACTTTGTTTGCACCATTTAATAATTGAGCTTCTCAATATTGCATGAATATTTCTAATGATGTACGATGTTCCCCATTTCTTTAACATCCCTGGCATGTGTGTGCTCCATTAGTGAATGACAAATTTCTGAATTTTTGTGATGAACAATGTTTACGTTCGTTTAGGCAGCTCACCGGCATCCATCATGGTTTGCTATTTTAGAATTAATCAAGATTACCTTTCAGGCTTCTTCCGTTGCCTAGCTAATTCCCTCCTTGTAGGCCATGTTGTGGTCTGAAATTGAACGTATACATATGATCCTGGTTTTTCTACACCGCCAACTTTACTATTGATTACTCCTAGAACCTTAAGTTGATCTGAATAGACATAGCGAAGTAGATGCAAACTTCAGGATAAAAGCATGTATATCATGGAATGATAGGAAGAGGGCTCTGAGCTAGACATGTTGATTATACCGTTTAATGTTAGCTCCATCAATACTGATACATATACGATTTCCTGTTGTAGATAGGTAAATATTTTGCAAGTAATGTAATTTGGTAAATAACCTAAAGTATTAACCTTACTGCTATCTCAAAGTATGATGCGATTATTCAGTATCCATTGCCTGATATAGTCAGTCAGAGGCATCAAATCAAATCTCCCTTAAATGATTAAATCATTTAACTGCACATCACAAGTATCAGCCTCCATCTGCCACCAATATTGCAAGAAACAAGGCATGCTGATCTAATAACCGTCTTTATGTATATTTTTAACCTAACAAGTGAGCTGATGATCAGGAAATCATGTTTAACTATCAATAAGTGATACCATTTCTTGGTTCAGTGAAGTGATTATGTGGATCTTGTGAGGAAAACAGATATGCCAAGAAGCCTGGGAGGTTGTCTACAGTCACTGGCCTGGTATGTGACCTGCTTGCATCTTTTCCTGATTACCTCACAACTGCAGTTGTCTATGTTTTATATTAACCATCGTTTTATCAATTTAATTCACAAGTTTGTTTCTCGAATTTACATGTATGCGTTGATGACATGAAAACTGAACATATATTTGTTTGACACTGAGTTCTGCTGAACATGTAAGTATAGCCGGGAGAGTCATGTATTCGCTCGATGCCATAGCTCACCAACCCCGAGCTGTTGCCACTGTCGAAGACACCTTAATATTAAACAATAAGTATTATATTCATCAAGAGAGTTTCCTCGCTATGTGGTGTTAATTCTGATCTATATGATTTCTCGCACAAAGAATGCGTCTATATGACATGAGGTTAGTCTTCTTTAACTCCTTTCTGATCTATTAATTATTAAGCGTCCCATCTCTTGGTCTCAAAGTTTTCGAGAAAATGATTTATTTTGTTTAGTGCCATTCAAGAGATGTGGATAAAAAATCATGTTTAACTATCAATAAGTGATCCCATTTCTTGGTTCAGTGAAGTGATTATGTGGATCTTGTGAGGAAAACAGATAGGCCAAGAAGCCTGGGAGGTTGTCTAGAGTCACTGGCTTGGTATGTGACCTGCTTGCATCTTTTCCTGATTACCTCACAACTGCAGTTGTCTACGTTTTATATTAACCATCGTTTTATCAATTTAATTCACGAGTTTGTTTCTCGAATTTACATGTATGCGTTGATGAGATGAAATCTGAACATATATTTGTTTGACACTGAGTTCTGCTGAACATGTAAGTATAGCCGGGAGAGTCATGTATTCGCTCGATGCCATAGCTCACCAACCCCGAGTTGTTGCCACTGTCGAAGACATCTTAATATTAAACAATAAGTATTATATTCATCAAGAGAGTTTCCTCACTATGTGGTGTTAATTTTGATCCATATGATTTCTCGCACAAAGAATGCGTCTATATGACATGAGGTTAGTCTTCTTTAACTCCTTTCTGATCTATTAATTATTAAGCGTCCTATCTCTTGGTCTCAAAGTTTTCGAGAAAATGATTTATTTTGTTTAGTGCCATTCAAGAGATGTGGATAAAGATATCAAGTCGTAGTTTCATTGTGCATCATGCTTTTTGTGGGGGTTTCACTGCTTTTTTTGCATGATTTCTCAACATGGTAGCATGGTCTATCATATTAAACCTCTTGTTTGTGTGCTAGATATATTTCGCTATACAGGCCAACATCTGTCGGGTGCATGTAAGACTCCATATATAGGATCCACATCATAATGTTCCAGTCCATAGGTTCCATCCCCCTTTATCTTTCTTGATCTCGATTCAGTTGGTTGTATTTCTTGTTTGCGTATAATTTCAAGATGATTAATGTGAAGTGATGACTTGCATGTAATTTCAAGCTGGTTGTAACCCTAAAAAGGATAGATTGAGTGAGGCTGGGCTGTATGGTTGAAAATCGTATATTTACATTTGTTCTCTCCACGATCATGTAGCGGTGTGATTATTTTTGCAGTTTCTCTAATTACCATTTTCTCTTATTCTAGCTTATATTGTTGTGTTGACAACACTGGAGGGATGTTACTGAAGGAATATTCAATAATAGCTAGAGTTTTTGTACTTACTGATTATATACATTGACATATGACCATAACTGAACAATGTTGAGTTATCTTCTAAATTAGTATGAATTTTTTTCTGCTCAAAAACAGTTTTCTATGATATTTGTAATTTCCACGTTTCGATTGAGCTTCTTACGATCTATCAGTAAGGCCTCTCAGGTTTTAGATTTGTGATTAGATCGTTGCATATAAGCCAAAATGAGTCTATAATAAGGGAAATAAACTGGCTACGCTTACCGTATGGATGAAACTGAAGAGTGAAGTGATATTTCTTTCTACCATTGCATAGCTTTACCATCACCGATCCATGTTAAGTGTGATTTATTTCTCTGTACATTATTTGGATACAAAGGATTCAAGCTGAAAAGAAGATGCAGTGGATTCAATGTTATGCAGAACATTATCACAAGTTGGCATTTCCTGTGAAACGAAGACCATTATATAGAACATTGATTAATTTGTAGAAAAATGCTGATAGCCAAAGGTTAATGCTGATAGCCAAAGGGTAATGCTGATAGACCATTATATATAAATACTTGAAATAATTCAGTTATGGTTTCTATCAATATATTGTTTCTACTGCATATATATTACTTTTAGCTACGCAATTTCCTCCGACAGCCAAAGGCTTGTCTATTAGTATCTTTTGTATTTGATGGGATATTGTAACGAGAAAAAACCTTCGAAGCAAGAAACAGGAAACAAAAAGCTTGATAGTATTGTACTATTTTATCTCACTGGAAAATTATGTGTACTCATTAATATGTGCATTTGCACGTACATGATTACTAGTGAGAGAAAAGGGCCCACAGAACCCAGCACAAGCCTGTTGTAAACAAGAAAAAAAGGCGCATAATCCTAGACGGGCCGTCCCTACTAGTCCAGACGACGAAACAAGTGGACAACCGAGCCAGCCTACACAAAAGACGCGTAGGTCTTGAAGCCCCTGCATCCTATGGTAATGGGGTTGACTGAGACTTTGTTAACTCAGCTGAATGAGGTTTAGCAAAATTGATACTCCCTCAATTTCTATATACAAAGCCGCAAATTCAGATTACAAGTATTGAGGTAATATTTAATGTCTACTTTGCACGCTAGCTTTTCTTTTTTATTTACTGGAATCATTAATATGTAGTATACATGCAACGAAGGACTGGACCTTGAGAGAGAGTAGTTGAGTGTCATCATGACTATATGCATGCGAGATTAAACATGTTGCTAGAAAAGAAATCTTTATCTGGATTATTGTTGGTGGGCTTGTATAGATGTAAAATGTATTTTTCGTAGTGTATTATATTTAGCTAGTTCTATCTGCATGATGGTGAGTAACTTAGACTAGTAACATGCAAATGTTATTAGTCTATGTTACTACCTCTATAATGGGTACTACATATGTGTGGCATCTTGCAACAATTTATTTATTAAATTATACTCATTTTATAGCTTCTCATTTTTCATTAGTTACTTGTCACATCATTTATTTGTCTAGACATATGTTATCACTTATGTTATTTTCACTATGGATAGCTTAAGGGCTCACAGCTGATTTGAGAAAATCAAGATGAGTTAGGTATGCATCACCGATGCGGAGTTCAAGATTGCTGTAAATCAAGTCCTAAAGTTACAGAAGCATAGAGGAAGCAAAGAACATTTTCTCAATTCCTACAACTCATGTGTCTTGAATAGACCCAGAAATACAGATCCAGTTTCTTTCATAAATAATAGGTGATTCTTAAATAAGTTAATGATACAACTAATATGGTAACCGTGCTATGCATCCCCCGGAACACCACTGACCGTACCAGCTGGATCTGCCCGACATTCTGTTTTCTTTTCGAAAAAACTTTTGATCTATTCATCAACTGCCAAGGTAGTACGAAAAACACTAGGAGTAAAAATCACATCCAAGTTTATAGATCATCTAGCGACGACTACAAGCATTGGAGCGAGTTGAAGGCGTTTATCCCTTCCTTGTCGGAGCCGAACAAACATTGTTGTAGTAGACAGTTGAAAAGTCATCGTGCTAAGGCCTCATATGACCAACGCATTAGAACAACAACCGCCACCAATGAAAAAAATGCAGATCGGAAGAATCCAACCTGCAGACACACAGACGTAGACGAATGAAGACTAGATCCAAGCGGATCTACAGAAAGACAAACGCCAATTGGATCCCACGAGATTCGTCGAAAACACACCTTCACACGCCCTCCGACGGCGCTAGAAGCACAGCCCGAACGAGGGCTGGGCGGGAAAAACCTTATTCCATCTTTAGAAAGCTGTCACAACCTCGTCTTCCTGATCATGGCATAAACTCTGACAAAACTTAGAAAAACACCTAAAACAAAGCCTTCCTACCGACAAGAGCCGGGATTCACCGCGCCTCCACGGTCCTAGGACCATAGGAGAGGGGAACCGACAACAATGCTGACGAGAGACAGGAAACCCGAGCTGTGCGCCTTAGGTCACTTGCATGAGCGAACGGGTATGTCTCTACTCCCGGTAATCTGTTTGATGGCTCCTATACTATCATCGCTGCAAGACACCTTCCATCTGAATGCAAACTCATCCTACTCAATTTTTATTTATATAGAGGAATGAAAAGGGATTTGGAGACCATGGACCTGTTCATAAAGGCACAAGGAAAAGGGAGATATGCACATGTATGTACAAACGCAAGGCAAAGTTAGATGATGCAGAGTGGACTTCTCCTTATTAGATGGACCAGCAAAAAGGCTCAAGCGTTGCAATGGGAGAAAGAACAATCATAATCTTCAATGGCCTTGACCATATTTTGCTACATCACCGACATACATTATCACTCTCAATTTCGTGAAATCATGAACATTTTTTTAAACTCGTGCACATAGTTGAAATCATAAACATTTTTCAAATTCATGAACACTTTTACAAATTTTTTATCATTTTATAAAATCAAGAATATTTTTCGAATTCATGGATATTTTATACTATTTGCAACCTTTTTTAAAAGTTGTGAACATTTTTCCAAACAATTTTCTTGAATCGACAAACATTCTTTTTTGGAAAATGGTGGAACAATTTTCGAAATTCACGAACATTTTTCTTGATTTAACGAACATTTTTTAAATGCATGATAATTTTTTGAATTAGCGACATTTAATGAATGAATAAACTATTTTGTAGTCACAAAAAGTTTTTGAATTTTTAGGATAGTTTTTCATTCATTAACATTTTTTGAATTGAAAATTTTTTGTTCAGTTTCATAAATATTTTTTCATAACTATTTTTTAAAATCATGAACATTTTTTGATTTCCCAAAAAAATGTTTTCCAAATTTCAAACAATTGTTGGATAAGTAAACATTTTCTAAAAATCACAAACATTTTTGAATCCACCAACAATTTATTTTAAAATTCTCATTTTTTATTTTCGTAACTTTTTTGAAGTCCCAAATTATTCAAAGTAGAAAAAACTAAAACAGAAAATAAATAGGAAAAATAAAAAAACCAAATTTAAAAAACAGGTCACCTGGACATGGGCCAGCTCAAACGGGCGTGCTACATCCTCTCCCAGCATACAAAGCGTAGTATAGGAGGTCCCTACTTTATGGGCCGGCCCAGACAAAGAATTCCCCTGTGCGAAACTTTTTTATCATAAGAGATAGGGTTGGTTTCGGACCCCTCCTTCAAGGGCCACGAAATTCCCCCCCTCTTCCTCCACATATACAGCCCTTAGGGCACTGTTTAGAGTTTGGGTTTGTTTAGATTAAAAGTTCGCTATTCCTGCAACTTCGCGTATTTTGTTTGTGTTCAACGACCAGACCAAGACGTCACAAAACCCATCTTGATCAATAAAACTTTCATCTTATATTCGCAATATCCAGATTGCAATATCAGTTTCTTGCTTGTTCTTCGTTTGCTCGTAGGAAATAGACCCTCGTGGTCAGGTTGATCGTGCTCCGGCGTGGTCAATAACCCCTCGGAAGTTGGTTTAGCGATTGCTAAGGCACGACGTCTTCGCACGTTCCTAGTCAGATCGTCAAAGTCGACTCTCATAAAAAACGATATCTATCTTATCGAAACAACGCGACACCTTCACCTCCATCAGAGATGGCATTGATGGGTAATATTTTTTAACTTCTGGGGCAATTTCCTAATGTAACGACAGAACAAACCTCTTTCTTATTATTAGGTATAGATATAGATATGAATTGGCGGAGCTACTCCTGAATAAGGAAACTCTGCTCGTCGCCGCCGCCGAAGGTCGAACCAGCCGACGATTCATGAAAAGAATTAGTCATCATGGCGCGACCGTGTGGCTGACTACAGAAAATAAAACTGTTACTAGAAAACTAAATTTGGTTTTCATATATCAAAATAATTTAGGTACTGATAATTATATGAGCATAGATATAGGCTTAGTACTGATAATGCTGGAATTTTGTCTATTTTGGGCCAGCCCAATAGCATTTCAGAAATTCCTAATAAATCCTAAAGGCCCACGCAGCCCATTCGTGCAAGGAAAGAGGTGGAACTAAAGTTTAATCCCATATTGCTAGTTTGGTGAGAGTTGGACCTCCTTATAAGGGAGGATATTTCCCCACATGTATGAGCATGAGAACAAGAGGGACATTCGCGCGCGCTCCTCCTTCGCCACCCGCCACGCCACGCCTCGTCACGACGCGCCGCGCCGCGGGTTGCGGGAATGAGCCGAGCCGATGTCTAAATTTTTGCCACGCATGACTGGTATACGAAAGGTCACACGAAAGTTGAAAAGATTTTTGCTATAGTGGAGACTGAATGCGAACGGCGCATCCCTTCGGCTACTGGCTGTTCACTTCACCTCCCTCTCTTCGTTTCATCTCCCGTCGCTACCCTCTCGCCTTCTTCTCCTGCGCCTATAAAAAGGAGGTCGCTCCTCCCAGAGAGACGCACCAGAAGATCATCTCCCTTTTGCCACCAAGTTCCTGAGCACTGCGCTGCTGCTACGTTCTTCCCCATCCCGGCTTGCGGCGTGCACCACAGGTCTGCACAGTAGGCCTCTGAAACCACACCACTTTGAGTCCTGTACGGGAGAAGGGTGATAAGGTTTTTGAAGAGCGCTCCGCGTGACTAATAACTTCTTCGTCACGAACGCCCCGGACTCCGACGACTTCTTCCCCAACGTCGACAACCTCCTCAATGACATGGCTAGCGAGGACACATACCCCAAGTCCAATGCTACTGTTGTTGTTGCTGTCCCGTACGTGTTCTTACTCTTTCTGTTAAAGGTCTTTCCACAGTTCCTTGTTCTAGTGTCTGCCCTACATATGTTAGGTTCTACTTCATATATGCAACTTGATCTAGTGTCTGTTCTAGATGTGTTTAGTTCAAGTTCATATATGCAGATGCTATTTACCTTTTCTCTGTCAGAGTGCATGACTTGCTTTATCTCTACTATATTATTCATGCTTTATCTAGTATTTTTGTTAGTAAAATTATTTGGTAAATTGCTCATATTTCCAACAGTCCAAAAACCTTATTATAGACAATTTACCTCGAGTGGTTTTGCTGCTTCCATGAGACATCCTATGTTTGAGGGTATCCACTATAAGAGGTGGCGTGTGAGAGCAGTCTTATGGTTTCAAACCATGAGTTGCTATGACGCCACTCTTGGCAATCCTGAAGGAGAATATGATGCTCAACAGGAACAAGCTTTTCAGAAAATGGATACCCTGTTTAAGGCTGCTCTCTTGAGTGTTATTGGTGAGAACATAGTTGATGCTTATGCGTCAATTGATAATGAAAAGATATGTGGGATGCATTCGAGGCCAAGTTTGGGGTCTCGGATGCTGGCACTGAGCTGTACATCATGGAGCAATTCTATGATTACAGGATGACTGAAGAGCGTGATGTCTACTATGCAACTTTATTCTTGTAGACACGTGTTGGGCCTCCAAGCGCAGAGTTTTGTAGGATAGTAGCAATTTTCCCTCAAGTGGATGACCTAAGATTTATCAATCCATGGGAGGCGTATGATGAAGATAGTCTCTCTCAAACGACCCTGCAACCAAATACAAGAAATCTCTTGTGTCCCCAACACACCCAATACAATGGCAAATTGTATAGGTGCACTAGTTCGGCGAAGAGATGGTGATAAAAGTGTAATATGGATGGTAGAAATATATTTTTATAATATGAATAAATAAAAACAACAAGGTAGAAAATAGTAAACAGGCACAAAAACGGTATTGCAATGCTTAAAAATTAGGCCTAGGGTCCATACTTTCACTAGTGCAACCTCTCAACAATGCTAATATAATTGGATCATATAACCATCCCTCAACGTGCAACGAAGAATCACTCCAAAGTTCCTATCTAGAGGAGAACATAAGAATAAATTGTTTGTAGGGTATGAAACCACCTCAAAGCTATTCTTTCCGATCAATCTATCCTAGAGTTCGTAGTAAAATAACATGAAGCTACTCTTTCCGATTGATCTGACCAAGAGTTCGTACTAAAATAACACCAAAGAAAATTTCAGATTCATAATATTCAATCCAACACAAAGAACTTCAAAGAGTGCCCCAAGATTTCTACCGGATAAACAAAGACAAGAACATGCATCAACCCCTATGCATAGATTACCCCAATGTCACATCGGGAATCCGCGAGTTGAGTGCCAAAACATATATCAAGTGAATCAATATGATGCCCCATTGTCACCACGAGTATTCAATTGCAATACATATATCAAGTGTTCTCAAATCCATAAAAGTATTCAATTCGATAACAACGAAATCTCAAAGAGAAAAACTCAATTCATCACAACAAGATAGAGAGGGGAAAACACCATATGATCCGACTATATTAACAAAGCCCGCGATACATCAATATCGTGACATCTCAAGAACACGAGAGAGAGAGAGAGATTAAACACATAGCTACTGGTACAAACCCTCAGCCCCGAGGGTGGACTACTCCCTCCTCATCGTGGTGGCCGCCGGGATGATGAAGATGGCCACCGGAGATGATTTCCCCCTCTGGCAGGGTGCCGGAACGGGGTCTAGATTGGTTTTCGGTGGCTACAGAGCCTTGCGGCGGTGGAACTTCTAATCTAGGTTAACCCCTAATGGTTTCTCTATTTATAGGATTTTTTGGCGTTGGTTTCATGCTAAGATGGGACTTGAAGTGAGCACAACCCACCGGGGCAAGCCAAGCCCACCAGGCGCGCCCTGGTGGGTCGTGCCCTCCTCGTGGATCTTCTGGCCCTCCCATGAAGCCTCGGGGGTCTCTTTTGTTCCAAAAAACCGTCAAAAAGTTTCAGCTCATTTGGAGAACTTTCATTTCTACACGAAAAACAACACCACAGTAGTTCTGCTGAAAATAGTGCCAGTCCAGGTTAGTTCCATGCAAATCATACCAAAACCATATAAAATTGTCGTAAACATGGCATGAATACTTCATAAATTATAGATACGTTGGAGACGTATCAGCATCCCCAAGCTTAATTCCTACTCGTCCTCGATTAGGTAAATGATAAAAGAAATAATTTATGAAGTGTGAATGCTAGCAAAGTGCATAAGTTTGATCAATGATAACTTCAATCACTTTTCCTAGCATCATAACAGCAACTCTTTCTCATAAAACTTATCATGATAAAGTAGCAATTTAAAACGGAATTTTTGTTGTGGAATGTTACCTATCATATTCATCATATACTCTTTTCTTTTGTAGCATGGACATTTGGACTTGAATGATTCAAAGTAATAGTCTATAATTTGACATGTGGACATCAATACTCAAGCATATCACCAAGACACCATGTCTTTCAAAATATCAACGCTAAAATAAGTTATCCCTAGCCCATCATGCTCAATCATTGATCCATTCATGAAACACACTCACATATTAGCTACACCCAATGCTCAAGTACGATCATAGTGCCCCCTAGTTGGTGCTTTATAAGAGAACATGGAGACTCAAATTAAAAATAAAAATTGCATAAAGTAAAAGAAAGGCCCTTCGTGGAGGGAAGTAGGGATTTGTAGAGGTGCCAGAGCTCACATCGAAAATTGAGAGATAAAAACATTTTGAGAGGCATACTTTTCCCACCAACGAAAACGACTTAGAGCTCCCAATACTTTCCGTGCTAGATATATCATAGGCGGTTCCCAAATAGAAAATAAAGTTTATTCCTTTTTCCACCATACTTTCACTTTCCATGGCTAACCGTATCCACGGGTGCCATCCATACCAACACTTTCCAAGGAATTTATTATTTGGCAACATAAAGTAAATTAATTTTTCATTTCGGGACTAGGCATCCCTAATACCTTTGCCTTACTCTTGTGCAATGACAAGTGAATAAACACTCATCATGAGAATAACACATCTAGCATGGAAAATATTGGCCACCCCTCACCGCCTCGCGAGTGGTACGAGCACACAAAAGAGAAATTTATTTTGAAAAATTAGAGATGGCACATACAAATTTTCTTAAAACGGCAAAAGAATACCGCATATAGGTAGGTATAGTGGACTCATGTGGCAAAACTGGTTTAAAGGTGGATGCACAAGTAGTGATCATACTTAGTGCAAAACGAAGGCTAGCAAAAGATTGAGAAGCGACCAACCAAGAAACGAATAATATCATAAGCGAGCATTGAGCATAATTAACACCAAATAGTGCACCACAAGTAGGATGTAATTTCATTGCACAACTATTGACTTTCGTGCTTGCGTAGGGAATCACAAACCTTAACACCAATATTCTTACTAAAGCATAACTACTCACCAACATGACTCACATATCACTATCATCATATCTCAAAACTATTACAAAGAATCAAGTTTATTTTGTCCAATGATCTTCATGAAAGTTTTTATTATATCCTTCTTGGATATCTATCACTTTGGAACTAATTTTCATGTGTTGCTTTTGATAAGCTCAAACAAATATAAGTGAAGATCATGAGCATAATATTTCTTTCTCTCAAATTAATTTAAGTGAAGCAAGAGAGAATTTCTTCAAAAATACTAAAGCACATCGTGCTAAAAAAGATATAAGTGAAGCACTAGAGCAAATGACAAGCTACTCCAAAAAATATATAAGTGAAGACCAATCGAGTAGTTAAGTAAATAGGTAGCTATTTGAGGATTCTCTCTTATTCAAAAACCTCCAGATCTAAGCATTTTATTAAAACAACAAGCAAAAACAAAATAAAATGACATTCTAAGAATATCACACATCATGTGAAGAAGCAAAAACTTAGGCTCAACCGATACTAACCGATAATTGTTGAAGAAGAAAGGTGGGATGCCTACCGGGGCATTCCCAAGCTTAGATGCTTGAGACTTCTTGAAATATTATCTTGGGATGCCTTGGGCATCCCCAAGCTTGAGCTTTTATGTCTCCTTAATGAAGGAAATATGCCCTAGAGGCAATAATAAAGTTGTTATTTATATTTCCTTATATCATGATAAATGTTTATTATTCATGCTAGAATTGTATTAACCGGAAACTTACTACATGTGTGAATACATATACAAACAAAGTGTCCCTAGTATGCCTCTACTTGAATAGCTCGTTAATCAAAGAGGGTTAAGTTTCCTAGCCATAGACATGTGTTGTCATTTGATGAACGGGATTACATCATTAGAGAATGATGTGATGGACAAGACCCATCTGTTAGCTTAGCATAATGATCGTTTAGTTTATTGCTATTTCTTTCTTCACGACTTATACATGTTCCTATGACTATGAGATTGTGCAACTCCTGAATACCGAAGGAACACTTAGTGTGCTATCAAACGTCACAACGTAACTGGGTGATTATAAAGATGCTCTACACGTGTCTCCGATGGTGTTTGTTGAGTTGGCATAGATTGAGATTAGGATTTGTCATTCCGATTGTCAGAGAGGTATCTCTGAGCCCTCTCGGTAATGCACATCACTATAAGCCTTGCAAGCAATGTGACTAATGAGTTAGTTGCGGGATGATGTATTACGGAACGAGTAAAGAGACTTTCCGGTAACGAGATTGAACTAGGTATGATGATACCGACGATCGAATCTCGGGCAAGTAACATACCGATGACAAAGGGAACAACGTATGTTGTTGTGCGGTTTGACCGATAAAGATCTTCGTAGAATATGTAGGAACCAATATGAGCATCCAGTTTTGTTGGGTTTCGTAGTAATTTCAAAAAAAAAAAATTCCTACGCCCACGCAAGATCATGGTGATGCATAGCAACGAGAGGGGAGAGTGTGATCTACGTACCCTTGTAGACCGACAGCGGAAGCGTTGTGACAACGCGGTTGATGTAGTCGTACGTCTTCACGATCCGACCGATCCAAGCACCATTACTCCGGCACCTCCGAGTTCTTGGCACATGTTCAGCTCGATGACGATCCCCGGGCTCCGATCCAGCAAAGCGTCGAGGAGGAGTTCCGTCAGCACGACGGCGTGGTGACGATTTTGATGTTTTACCGTCGCAGGGCTTCGCCTAAGCACCGCTACAATATGACCGAGGTGGAATATGGTGGAGGGGGGCACCGCACACGGCTAAGGAACGATCACGAAGATCAACTTGTGTGTCTATGGGGTGCCCCCTGCCCCTGTATATAAAGGAGTGGAGGAGGGGAGGGCCGGCCCTCTCTATGGCGCGCCCTAGGGGAGTCCTACTCCCACCGGGAGTAGGATTCCCCCTTTCCTAGTCCAACTAGGAGTCCTTCCATGTAGTAGGAGTAGGAAACAAGGAAGGGGTGCAGCCCCTCCCCCTAGTACAATTCGGACTAGGCCTTGGGGGGCGCGTGCCCTGCCCTAGGCAGCCCCTCTCTCTTTCCCGTATGGCCCAATAAGGCCCAATACTTCTCCCGGCGAATTCCCGTAACTCTCCGGTACTCCGAAAAATACCCGAATCACTCGGAACCTTTCCGAAGTCCGAATATAGTCGTCCAATATATCGATCTTTACGTCTCGACCATTTCGAGACTCCTTGTCATGTCCGTGATCTCTTCCGGGACTCCGAACTCCTTCAGTACATCAAAACTCATAAACTCATAATACCAATCGTCATCGAACGTTAAGCGTGCGGACCCTACATGTTCAAGAACTAATGTAGACATTGACCGAGAACGTCTCCGGTCAATAACCAATAGCCGGGACCTAGATGCCATATTGGCTCCTACATATTCTATTGAAGATCTTTATCGGGTCAGACCGCATAACAACATACGTTGTTCCCTTTGTCATCGGTATGTTACTTTCCCGAGATTCGATCGTCGGTATCTCAATACCTAGTTCAATCTCGTTACCGGCAAGTCTCTTTACTCATTCGTAATACATCCCGCAACTAACTCATTAGTTGCAATGCTTGCAGGCTTATAGTGATGTGCATTACCCGAGAGGGCCCAGAGATACCTCTCCGACAAGGAGTGAAATCCTAATCTCGAAATACGCCAACCCAACAAGTACCTTCGGAGACACCTATAGAGCACCTTTATAATCACCCAGTTACGTTGTGACGTTTGATGGCACACAAAGTGTTCCTCCGGTAAACGGGAGTTGCATAATCTCATAGTCATAGGAACATGTATAAGTCATGAAGAAAGCAATAGCAACAAACTAAACGATCAAGTGCTAAGCTAACAGAATGGGTCAAGTCAATCAAGTCATTCTCCTAATGATGTGATCCCATTAATCAAATGACAACTCATGTCTATGGTTAGGAAACTTAACCATCTTTGATCAACGAGCTAGTCAAGTAGAGGCATACTAGTGACACTCTATTTGTCTATGTATTCACACATGTATTATGTTTCCGGTTAATACAATTCTAGCATGAATAATAAACATTTATCATGAAAATAAGGAAATAAATAATAACTTTATTATTGCCTCTAGGGCATATTTCCTTCAGTCTCCCACTTGCACTAGAGTCAATAATCTAGATCACATCACCATGTGATTAACATCGATAGTTCACATCATCATGTGATTAACACCCATAGTTCACATCGCCATGTGACCAACACCCAAAGGGTTTACTAGATTCAGTAATCTAGTTCACATCGCTATGTGATTAACACCCAAGGAGTACTAAGGTGTGATCATGTTTTTCTTGTGAGAGAATCTTAGTCAACGGGTCTGCCACATTCAGATCCGCATGTATTTTGCAAATTTCTATGTCAACAATGCTCTGCATGGAGCTACTCTAGCTAATTGCTCCCACTTTCAATATGTATCTAGACCGAGACTTAGAGTCATCTAGATTAGTGTCAAAACTTGCGTCGACGTAACCCTTTACGACGAACCTTTTTTCACTTCCATAATCGAGAAACATATCCTTATTCCACTAAGGATAATTTTGACCGCTGTCCAGTGATCTACTCCTAGATCACTATCGTACTCCCTTGCCAAACTCAGTGGTAGGGCATACAATAGATCTGGTATACAACATGGCATACTTTATAGAACCTATGACTGAGGCATAGGGAATGACTTTCATTCTCTTTCTATCTTCTGCCGTGGTCGGGCTTTGAGTCTTACTCAACTTCACACCTTGTAACACAGGCAAGAAACCTTTTCTTTGACTGTTCCATTTTGAACTACTTCAAAATCTTGTCAAGGTATGTACTCATTGAAAAAACTTATCAAGTGTCTTGATCTATCTCTATAGATCTTGATACTCAATATGTAAGCAACTTCACCGAGGTCTTTCTTTGAAAAACTCCTTTCAAACACTCCTTTATGCTTTGCAGAATAATTCTACATTATTTCCGATCAACAATATGTCATTCACATATACTTATCAGATATGTTGTAGTGCTCCCACTCACTTTCTTGTAAATACAGGCTTCACCGCAAGTCTGTATAAAACTATATGCTTTGATCAACTTATCAAAGCGTATATTCCAACTCCGAGATTCTTGCACCAGTCCATAGATGGATCGCTGGAGCTTGCATATTTAGTTAACACCTTTAGGATCGACAAAACCTTCTAGTTGCATCGTATACAACTCTTCTTTAGTAAATCCATTAAGGAATGCAGTTTTGTTTATCCATTTGCCAGATTTCATAAAATGCGGCAATTGCTAACATGATTCGGACAGACTTAAGCATAGATACGAGTGAGAAAATCTCATCGTAGTCAACACCTTGAACTTGTCGAAAACCTTTTGCGACAATTCTAGCTTTGTAGATAGTAACACTACTATCAGCGTCCGTCTTCCTCTTGAAGATCCATTTATTTTCTATGGCTTGCCGATCATCGGGCAAGTCAACCGAAGTCCATACTTTGTTCTCATACATGGATCATATCTCAGATTTCATGGCCTCAAACCATTTCGTGGAATCTGGGCTCATCATCGCTTCCTCATAGTTCGCAAGTTCGTCATGGTCTAGTAACATGACTTCCAGAACAGGATTACCGTACCACTCTGGTGCGGATCTCACTCTGGTTTACCTATGAGATTTGGTAGTAACTTGATCTGAAGTTACATGATCATCATCATTAGCTTCCTCACTAATTGGTGTAGTAGTCACAGGAACAGATTTCTGTGATGAACTACTTTCCAATAAGGGAGCAGGTACAGTTACCTCATCAAGTTCTACTTTCCTCCCACTCACTTCTTTCGAGAGAAACTCCTTCTCTAGAAAAACTCTGAATTTAGCAACAAAAGTCTTGCCTTCGGATTTGTGATAGAAGGTGTACCCAACAGTCTCCTTTGGGTATCCTATGAAGACATATTTCTCCGATTTGGGTTTGAGCTTATTAGGATGAAACTTTTTCATATAAGCATCACAACCCCAAACTTTAAGAAACAACAACTTTGGTTTCTTGCCAAACCACAGTTCAGATTGTGTCGTCTCAACGGACTTAGATGGTGCCCTATTTAACGTGAATGCAGCTGTCTCTAATGCATAACCCCAAAACGATAGTGGTAGATCGGTAAGAGACATCATAGATCACACTATATCTAATAAAGTACGGCTATGACGTTCGGACACACCATTACACTATGGTGTTCCAGGTGGCATGAGTAGTGAAACTATTTCACATTGTTTTAATTGAAGACCAAACTCGTAACTCAAATATTTTACCTCTGCGATCATATTGTAGAAACTTTTATTTTCTTGTCACGATGATTTTCCACTTCACTCTGAAATTCTTTGAACTTTTCAAATGTTTCAGACTTATGTTTCATCAAGCAGATATACCCATATCTGCTCAAATCATATGTGAAGGTCAGAAAATAACGATACCCGCCGCGAGCTTCAACACTCATCGGATCGCATACATCAGTATGTATTATTTCCAATAAGTCAGTTGCTCGCTCCATTGTTCCGGAGAACGGAGTCTTTAGTCATCTTGCCCATAAGGCATGGTTCGCAAGCACCAAGTGATTCATAATCAAGTGATTTCAAAATCCCATCAGCATGGAGTTTCTTCATGCGCTTTACACCAATATGACCTAAACGGCAGTGCCACAAATAAGTTGCACTATCATTATTAACTTCGCATCTTTTGGTTTCAATATTATGAATATGTGTATCACTACGATCGAGATCCAATGAACTTGTTTCATTGGGTGTATGACCATCGAAGGTTTTATTCATGTAAACAGAACAACAATTATTCTCTGACTTTAATGAATAACCGTATTGCAATAAACATGATCAAATCATATTCATGCTCAACGCAAAAACCAAATAACACTTATTTAGGTTCAACACTAATCCCGAAAGTATAGGGGAGTGTGCGATGATGATCATATCAATCTTGGAACTACTTCCAACACACATCGTCACTTCACCCTTAACTAGTCTCTGATTATTCTGCAACTCCTGTTTCGAGTTACTACTCTTAGCAACTGATCCAGTATCAAATACTGAGGGGTTGCTATAAACACTAGTAAAGTACACATCAATAACATGTATATCAAATATACTTTTGTTCACTTTGCCATCCTTCTTATCCGCCAAATACTTGGGGCAGTTCCGCTTCCAGTGACCAGTCCCTTTGCAGTAGAAGCACTTAGTCTCAGGCTTAGGACCAGACTTGGGCTTCTTCACTTGAGCAGCAACTTGCTTGCCGTTCTTCTTGAAGTTCCCCTTCTTCCCTTTGCCCTTTTCTTGAAACTAGTGATCTTGTCAACCATCAACACTTGATGCTCTTTCTTGATTTCTACCTTCATCGATTTCGTCATCATGAAAAGCTCGGGATTCGTTTTCGTCATCCCTTGCATACTATAGTTCATCACGAAGTTCTACTAACTTGGTGATGGTGACTAGAGAATTCTGTCAATCACTATCTTATCTGGAAGATTAACTCCCACTTGATTCAAGCGATTGTAGTACCCAGACAATCTAAGCACATGCTCACTAGTTGAGCGATTCTCCTCCATCTTTTAGCTATAGAACTTGTTGGAGACTTCATATCTCTCAACTCGGGTATTTGCTTGAAATATTAACTTCAACTCCTGGAACATCTCATATGGTCCATGACGTTCAAAACGTCTTTGAAGTCCCGATTCTAAGCCGTTAAGCATGGTGCACTAAACTATCAAGTAGTCATCATATTTAGCTAGCCAAACGTTCATAACGTCAGCATCTGCTCCTGCAATAGGTCTATCACCTAGCGGTGCATCAAGGACATAATTCCTCTGTGCAGCAATGAGGATAAACCTCAGATCACGGATCCAATCCGCATCATTGCTACTAACATCTTTCAACACAATTTTTTCTCTAGGAACATATCAAAATAAACATATGAAAGCAATAACACGAGCTATTGATCTACAACATAATTTGCAAAATACTACCAGGACTAAGTTCATGATAAATTTAAGTTCAATTAATCATATTACTTAAGAACTCCCACTTAGATAGACATCCCTCTAATCCTCTAAGTGATCACGTGATCCAAATCAACTAAACCATGTCCGATCATCACGTGAGATGGAGCAGTTTCATTGGTGAACATCACTATGTTGATCATATCTACTATATGATTCACGCTCGACCTTTCGGTCTCCGTGTTCCGAGGCCATATCTGTATATGCTTGGCTCGTCAAGTATAACCTGAGTATTCCGCGTGTGCAACTATTTTGCACCCGTTGTATTTGAACGTAGAGCCTATCACACCCGATCATCACGTGGTGTCTCAGCACGAAGAACTTTCGCAACGGTGCATACTCAGGGAGAACACTTCTTGATAATTAGTGAGAGATCATCTTAAAATGCTACCGTCAAACTAAGCAAAAATAAGATGTATAAAAGATAAACATCATATGCAATCAAAATATGTGACATGATATGGCCATCATCATCTTGCTTCTTTGATCTCCATCTCCAAAGTACTGTCATGATCTATATCGTCACCGGCATGACACCATGATCTCCATCATCTTGATCTATATCAATGTGTCATCACGTGGTCGTCTCGCCAACAATTGCTCTTGCAACTATTGCTATCGCATAGCGATAAAGTAAAGCAATTATTGGACGCTTGCATCTTATGCAATAGAGAGACAACCATAAGGATTTTGCCAGTTGCTGATAACTTCAACAAAACATGATCATCTCATACAACAACTTATATCTCATCACGTCTTGACCATATCACATCACAACATGCCCTGCAAAAACAAGTTAGACGTCCTCTACTTTGTTGTTGCAAGTTTTACGTGGCTGCTACGGCTTTAGCAAGAACCGTTCTTACCTACGCATCAAAACCACAACGATAGTTTGTCAAGCTGGTGCTGTTTTAACCTTCGCAAGGACCGGGCGTAGCCACACTCGGTTCAACTAAAGTTGGAGAAACTGACACCCGCCAGCCACCTGTGTGCAAAGCACGTCAGTAGAACCAGTCTCGCGTAAGCGTACGCGTAATGTCGGTCCGGGCTGCTTTATCCAACAATACCGCCGAACCAAAGTATGACATGCTGGTAAGCAGTATGACTTATATCGCCCACAACTCACTTGTGTTCTACTCGTGCATATAACATCAACACATAAAACCTAGGCTCGGATGCCACTGTTGGGTTTCGTAGTAATTTCAAAAAAAAAATTCCTACGCCCACGCAAGATCATGGTGATGCATAGCAATGAGAGGGGAGAGTGTGATCGACATACCCTTGTAGACCGACAACGGAAGCGTTGTGACAACGCGGTTGATGTAGTCGTACGTCTTCACGATCCGACCGATCCAAGCACCGTTACTCCGGCACCTCCGAGTTCTTGGCACACGTTCAGCTCGATGACGATCCCCGGGCTCCGATCCAGCAAAGCGTCGGGGAGGAGTTCTGTCAGCACGACGGCGTGGTGACGATTTTGATGTTTTACCGTCGCAGGGCTTCGCCTAAGCACCGCTACAATATGACCGAGGTGAAATATGGTGGAGGGGGCACCACACACGGCTAAGGAACGATCACGAAGATCAACTTGTGTGTCTATGGGGTGCCCCCTGCCCCGTATATAAAGGAGTGGGGGAGGGGAGGGCCGGCCCTCTCTATGGCGCGCCCTAGGGGAGTCCTACTCCCACCGGGAGTAGGATTCCCCCTTTCCTAGTCCAACTAGGAGTCCTTCCATGTAGTAGGAGTAGGAAACAAGGAAGGGGTGCAGCCCCTCCCCCTAGTCCAATTCGGACTAGGCCTTGGGGGGCGCGTGCCCTGCCCTAGGCAGCCCCTCTCTCTTTCCCGTATGGCCCAATAAGGCCCAATACTTCTCCCGGCGAATTCCCGTAACTCTCCGGTACTCCGAAAAATACCCGAATCACTCGGAACCTTTCCGAAGTCCGAATATAGTCGTCCAATATATCGATCTTTACGTCTCGACCATTTCGAGACTCCTCGTCATGTCCCCGATCTCATCCGGGACTCCGAACTCCTTCGGTACATCAAAACTCATAAACTCATAATATAACTGTCATCGAAACCTTAAGCGTGCGGACCCTACGGTTCGAGAACAATGTAGACATGACCGAGACACGTCTCCGGTCAATAACCAATAGCGGGACCTGGATGCCCATATTGGCTCCTACATATTCTACGAAGATCTTTATCGGTCAGACCGCATAACAACATACGTTGTTCCCTTTGTCATCGGTATGTTACTTGCCCGAGATTCGATCGTCGGTATCTCAATACCTAGTTCAATCTCGTTACCGGCAAGTCTCTTTACTCGTTCCGTAATACATCATCTCGCAACTAACTCATTAGTTGCAATGCTTGCAAGGCTTAAGTGATGTGCATTACCGAGAGGGCCCAGAGATACCTCTCCGACAATCGGGGTGACAAATCCTAATCTCGAAATACGCCAACCCAACGTGTACCTTTGGAGACACCTGTAGAGCACCTTTATAATCACCCAGTTACGTTGTGACGTTTGGTAGCACACAAAGTGTTCCTCCGGCAAACGGGAGTTGCATAATCTCATAGTCATAGGAACATGTATAAGTCATGAAGAAAGCAATAGCAACATACTAAACGATCGGGTGCTAAGCTAATGGAATGGGTCATGTCAATCAGATCATTCACCTAATGATGTGATCCCGTTAATCAAATAACAACTCTTTGTCCATGGTTAGGAAACATAACCATCTTTGATTAACGAGCTAGTCAAGTAGAGGCATACTAGTGACACTCTGTTTGTCTATGTATTCACACATGTATTATGTTTCTGGTTAATACAATTCTAGCATGAATAATAAACATTTATCATGAAATAAGGAAATAAATAATAACTTTATTATTGCCTCTAGGGCATATTTCCTTCAAGTTTCCACTGTTGGCTATTGACCGGAGAAGTGTCTCGGTCATGTCTACATAGTTCTCGAACCCGTAGGGTCCGCACGCTTAAAGTTCAATGACGATTGGTATTATGAGTTTATGTGATTTGATGTACCAAAGGTTGTTCAGAGTTCCAGATGAAATCACGGACATGACGAGGAGTCTCGAAATGGTCGAGACATAAAGATTGATATATTGGATCATGTTGTTCGGACACCGGAAGTGTTCCGGAGAGTTTCAGATAAAACCGGAGTGTCGGAGGGTTACCGGAACCCCCCGGGAAGTTAATGGGCCACCATGGGCCTTAGAGGAGAGAGGGCTGGCCAGGAGGTGGCGTGCGCCCCCCCCCAGTCCCAATTGGACAAGTGGTGGGGGTGGCACCCCCCTCCTTCCTTCTCTCCCCTTCCTCCTTCCTTCCCCTCCTTGTTGGACTAGGAAAGGGGGGAACCTACTCCTAGTAGGAGTAGGATTCCCCCCTTTGGGCACGCCCCTTGAGGACGGCCGGCCCCCTCCTCCCCTCCTTTACATACGGGGGAGGGGGCACCCCATAGACACACAAGTTGATTTCTTAGCCATGTGCGGTGCCCCCCTCCACAGTTTTCCACCTTGGTCATATTGTCGTAGTGCTTAGGTGAAGCCCTGCACCAGTAAATTCATCATCACCGTCACCATGATGTCGTGCTGACGAAACTCTCCCTCGGCCTCAGCTGGATCTAGAGTTCGAGGGACGTCACCGAGTTGAACGTGTGTAGACCGCGGAGGTGTCGTGCGTTCGGTACTTGATCGGTTGGATCGCGAAGACGTTCGACTACATCAACCGCGTTACTAAACGCTTCCACTTTCGGTCTATGAGGGTACGTGGACACACTTTCCCCGCTCGTTGCTATGCTTCTCCTAGATAGATCTTGCGTGATCGCAGGAATTTTTTTTGAAATACTACGTTCCCCAACAGTGGCATCCGAGCCAGGTCTATGCGTAGATGTTATATGCACGAGTAGAACACAAAGACTTGTGGGCGATAATATTCATACTGCTTACCAGCATGTCATACTTTGATTCGGCAGTATTGTTGGATGAAGCGACCCAGACCGACATTACATGGCCGCGTTCATGAGACTGGTTCTACCGACGTGCTTCGCACACAGAAGGCTAGTGGGTGTCTGTTTCTCCAGCTTTACTTGAATTGAGTTTGACTACGCCCGGTCCTTGTTGAAGGTTAAAATAGCACACTTGACGAAAAATCGTTGTGGTTTTGATGCGCAGGTAAGAACGGTTCTTGCTAGAAGCCCATAGCAGCCACGTAAAACTTGCAACAACAAAGTAGAGGATGTCTAACTTGTTTTTGTAGGGCATGTTGTGATGTGATATGGTCAAGACGTGATTATATAAATTTTTGTATGAGATGATCATGTTTTGTAACAGTTATCGGCAACTGGCAGGAGCCATATGGTTGTCACTTTATTGTATGAAATGCAATTGCCATGTAATTGCTTTACTTTATCACTAAGCGGTAGCGATAGTCATAGAAGCAATAGTTAGCGAGACGACAACGATGCTACAATGGAGATCAAGGTGTCAAGCCGATGACGATGGTGATCATGACGGTGCTTTGGAGATGGATATCAAAGGCACAAGATGATGATGGCCATATCATATCACTTATATTGATTACATGTGATGTTTATGATTTATGCATCTTATTTTGCTTAGTACGGCGGTAGCATTACAGGATGATCTCTCACTAAATTTCAAGGTATAAGTGTTCTCCCTGAGTATGCACCGTTGCTACAGTTCGTCGTGCCGAGACACCACGTGATGATCGGGTGTGATAAGCTCTACGTTCACATACAATGGATGCAAGCCAGTTTTGCACAAGCAGAATACTCAGGTTAAACTTGACGAGCCTAGCATATGCAAATATGGCCTCAGAACACTGAAACCGAAAGGTCGAGCGTGAATCATATAGTAGATATGATCAACATAGTGATGTTCACCATTGAAAACTACTCCATCTCACGTGATGATCGGACATGGTTTAGTTGATATGGATCATGTGATCACTTAGATGATTAGAGGGATGTCTATCGAAGTGGGAGTTCTTAAGTAATATGATTAATTGAACTTTAATTTATCATGAACTTAGTACCTGATAGTATTTTGCATGTCTATGTTGTTGTAGATAAATGGCCCGTGCTACTATTCCTTTGAATTTTAATGCATGCCTAGAGAAAGCTAAGTTGAAAGATGATGGTAGCAACTACACAGACTGGGTCCGTAACTTGAGGATTATCCTCATTGCTGCACAGAAGAATTACATCCTGGAAGCACCGCTAGGTGCGATGCCCGTTGCAGGAGCCACACCATATGTTATGAACGTCTGGCAGAGCAAAGATGATGACTACTCGATAGTTCAGTGTGCCATGCTTTATGGCTTAGAATCGGGACTTCAATGATGTTTTGAACGTGATGGAGCATATGAGATGTTTCAGGAGTTGAAGTTAATATTTCAAGACTCATGCCTGAGTCGAGAGGTATGAGACCTCTGACAAGTACTTTGCCTACAAGATGGATGAGAATAGCTCAACCAGTGAGCATGTGCTCAGAATGTCTGAGTACTACAATCGCTTGAATCAAGTGGGCGATAATCTTCCAGATAAGATAGTGATTGACAGAGTTCTCTAGTCACTATCGCCAAGTTACTGGAACTTCACGATGAACTATAATATGCAAGGGATGATGAAAATGATTCCCGAGCTCTTCGTGATGCTGAAATCAACGAAGGTAGAAATCAAGAAAAGCATCAAAGGTTGATGGTTAACAAGACCACCAGTTTCAACTAAAAGGGCAAGGGAAGGAAAGGGAACTTCAAGAAGAATGGCAAGCAAG
Source organism: Triticum urartu (assembly GCF_003073215.2). Classification (NCBI taxonomy): domain Eukaryota; kingdom Viridiplantae; phylum Streptophyta; class Magnoliopsida; order Poales; family Poaceae; genus Triticum; species Triticum urartu. Next base: position 252,397,637 of record NC_053022.1, on the reverse strand, counting down.
TTTTCACTCCCGTGAAGAAGCCCAGAGTTGGACCTAAGCCTGAAACTGAGTGCTTCTACTGCAAAGGGAATGGTCACTGGAAGCGGAACTACCCCAAACATTTGGCGGATAAGAAGGATGGCAATGAGAACAAAGGTATATTTGATATACAGATTATTGATGTGTACTTTACTAGTGTTCATCATAACCCTAGGTATTTGATACCGGTTCAGTTGCTAAGATTAGTAACTCGAAACAGGAGTTGCAAAATGAATAGAGACTATTTGAGGGCGAGGTGACAATGTGTGTTGGAAATGATTCCAAAGGTTGATAAGATCACCATCGCACACTCACTTTACCTTAGGGATTAGTGTTGAACCTAAAATAAATGTTATTTGGTGTTTGCGTTGAGCATAATATGATTGGATCATGTTTATTGCAATACGGTTATTCATTTAAATCAAAGAATAATTGCTATTCTGTTTACATGAATAAAACCTTCGGTGGTCATATACCCAAGGTGAATGGTTTATTGAATCTCGATCGTAGTCATACACATATTCATAATATTGATGCCAAAAGATGCAAAGTTGATAATGATAGTGCAAGATACAAGTGGCACTGCCGTTTAGGTCATATTTGTGTAAAGCGCATGAAGAAACTCCATGCGGATGGATTTTTGGAATCACTTGATTATGAATCATTTGATGCTTGCGAACCGTGCCTCATGGGCAAGATGACTAAAACTCCGTTCTTTCGAACAGTGGAGCGAGCCATTGACTTATTGGAAATAATACATACCGATGTATGCAGTCCAATGAGTGTTGAGGCTCGCGGTGGGTATCGTTATTTTCTGACCTTCACAAATGATTTGAGAAGATATGGGTAATCTACTTAATGAAACATTTGAAAAGTTCAAAGAATTTCAGAGTGAAGTGGAAAATCATTGTAACAAGAAAATAAAGTTTCTATGATCTGATCGGGAGGAAAATATTAGAGTTACGAGTTTGGTCTTCATTTGAAACAATATGAAATAGTTTCGCAACTCACGCCACCTGGAACACCACAGTGTAATGGTTTGTCCGAACGTCGTAACCGTACTTTATTAGATATGGTGTGATCTATGATGTTTCTTACCTATTTACCATTATCGTTTTGGGGTTATGCATTAGAGACAACTGCCTTCACGTTAAATAGGGCACCATCTAAATCCATTGAGACGACACCATATGAACTGTGGTTTAGCAATAAACCTAAGCTGTCGTTTCTTAAAGTTTGGGGTTGCAATGCTTATGTGAAAAAGTTTTAGCCTGATAAGCTCAAACCCAAATCGGAGAAGTGCGTCTTCATAGGATACCCAAAAGAAATTGTTGGGTACACCTTCTATCACAGATCCGAAGGCAAGATCTTTGTTGCTAAGAGTGGATCCTTTCTAGAGAAGGAGTTTCTCTCGAAAGAAGTGAGTGGGAGGTAAGTAGATCTTGATGAGGTAATTGTACTTTCTCCTGAATTGGAAATAGTTCATCACAGAAATCAGTTCTAGTGATGCCTACACCAATTAGTGAGGAAGTTAATGATGATGATCATGAAACTTTAGATCAAGTTACTACCGAACCTCGTAGGTCAACCAGAGTACGTACCGCACCAGAGTGGTACGGTAATCCTGTTCTGGAAGTCATGTTACTAGACCATGATGAACCTACGAACTATGAGGAAGTGATGATGAGCCCATATTCCGTGAAATGGCTTAAGGCCATGAAATCTGAGATGGGATCCATGTATGAGAACAAAGTATGGACTTTGATTGACTTGCCGATGAACGGTGAGCCATTCAGAATAAATGGATCTTCAAGAGGAAGACGGACGCTGATAGTAGTGTTACTATCTACAATGCTCGAATTGTCGCAAAAGGTTTTTGACAAGTTCAAGGTGGTTACTACGATGAGATTTTCTCACTCGTATCGATGCTTTAAAGTCTGTCTGAATCATGTTACCAGTTGCCGCATTTTATGAAATCTGGCAAATGGATATCAAAACTACATTCCTTAATGGATTTATTAAAGAAGAGTTGTATATGATGCAACCAGAAGGTTTTGTCAATCCTAAAGGTGCTAACAAAGTGTGCAAGCTCCAGCGATCCATCTATGGACTAGTGCAAGTATCTCGGAGTTGGAATATATGCTTTGATGAGTTGATCAAAGGCATATAGTTTTATACAAACTTTTGGAGAAGCCTGTATTTACAAGAAAGTGAGTGGGAGCTCTGTAGCATTTCTGATATTATATGTGGATGAGATATTGTTGATCAGAAATGATACTGAATTTCGGGATAGCATAAAAGGATACTTGAATAAGAATTTTGCAATGAAAGACCTCGATGAAGCTGCTTACATATTGGGCATCAAGATCTATAGAGATAGATCAAGACGCTTGATGAATTTTTCAATGAGTACATACCTTGACAAGTTTTTGAAGTAGTTTAAAATGGAACAATCAAAGAAGGAGTTCTTTCCTGTGTTGCAAGGTGTGAAGTTGAGTAAAGACTCAAAACCCGACATGGCAGAAAATATAAAGAGAATGAAAAGTCATTCCCTATGCCTCCATCATAGGTTCTATAAAGTATGCTATGCTGTGTACCAGACCTATTGTATACCTTAGCATGATTTTGGCAAGGGAGTACAATAGTGATCTAGGAGTAGATCACTAGACAACGGTCAAAATTATCCTTAGAGGACTAAGGAAATATTTCTCGGTTATGGAGGTGATAAAAGAGTTCATCGTAAAGAGTTACGTCAATGCAAGCTTTTGACACCGATCTAGATGACTCTAAGTCTCGATCTAGATACATATTGAAAGTGGGAGCAATTAGCTAGAGTAGCTCCGTGTAGAGTATTGTAGACATAGAAATTTGCAAAATACATACGGATCTGAATGTTGCAGACCCGTAGACTAAACTTCTCTCACAAGCAAAACATGATCACTCTTTGGGTGTTAATCACATAGCGATGTGAACTAGCTTATTGACTTAGTAAACCCTTTGGGTATTAGTCACATGAAGATGTGAACTATTGGTGTGAAATCACATGACGATGTGAACTAGATTATTGACTCTAGTGCAAGTGGGAGACTGAAGGAAATATGCCCTAGAGGCAATAATAAAGTTGTTATTTATATTTCCTTATATCGTGATAAATGTTTATTATTCATGCTGGAATTGTATTAACCAGAAACTTAGTAGATGTGTGAATACATAGATAAATAAAGTGTCCCTAGTATACCTCTACTTGACTAGCTCGTTAATCAAAGATGGTTAAGTTTCCTAGCCATAGACATGTGTTGTCATTTGGTGAACGGGATCACATCATTAGAGAATGATGTGATGGACAAGAACCATCTGTTAGCTTAGCCTAATGATCGTTTAGTTTATTGCCATTGCTTTCTTCATGACTTACATGTTCCTATGACTATGAGATTATGCAACTCCCGAATACCGGAGGAACACTTAGTGTGCTATCAAACGTCACAACGTAACTAGGTGATTATAAATATGCTCTATAGGTGTCTCCGATGGTGTTTGTTGAGTTGGCATAGATCGAGATTAGGATTTGTCACTCCGATTGTCGGAGAGGTATCTCTAGCCCCTCTTAGTAATGCACATCACTATAAGCCTTGAAAGAAATGTGACTAATGATTTAGTTGCGGGATGATGTATTATGGAACGAGTAAAGAGGACTTGCCGGTAACGAGATTGAACTAGGTATGATGATACCAACGATCGAATCTCGGGCAAGTAACATACCAATGACAAAGGGAATAACGTATGTTGTTGTGTGGTTTGACCGATAAAGATCTTCGTAGAATATGTAGGAACCAATATGAGCATCCAGGTTCAGCTGTTGGTTATTGACCGGAGAAGTGTATCGATCATGTCTACATAGTTCTCGAACCCGTAGGGTCCGCATGCTTAAAGTTCGATGACGATTGATATTATGAGTTTATGTGATTTTATGTACTTAAGGTTGTTTGGAGTCCCAGATGAGATCACGGACATGACAAGGAGTTTCGAAATGGTCGAGACATAAAGATTGATATATTGGACCATGTTGTTCGGACACCAGAAGTGTTCCGGAGAGTTTCGGATAAAACCGGAGTGCCGGAGGGTTACCGGACCCCCCCGGGAAGTTAATGGGCCACCATGGGCCTTAGAGGAGATAGGGCCGGCCAAGAGGTGGCGCACGCCCCCCCCAGTCCGAATTGGACAAGGGGTGGGGGCGGCGCCCCCCTCCTTTATTCTCTCCCCTTCCTCCTTCCTTCCCCTCCTTGTTGGACTAGGAAAAGGGGGAACCTACTCCTAGTAGGAGTAGGATTCCCCCCTTTGGGCACGCCCCTTGAGGCCGGACGACGCCCTACTCCCCTCCTTTATATACGGGGGAGGGGGCAACCCATAGACACACAAGTTGATTTCTTAGCCGTGTGCGGTGCCCCCCTCCATAGTTTTCCACCTCGGTCATATTGTCGTAGTGCTTAGGCGAAGCCCTACATCGGTAACTTCATCGTCACCGTCACCACGCCGTCGTGCTGACGAAACTCTCCCACGGCCTCAGCTGGATCTAGAGTTCGAGGGACATCACCGTGCTGAACGTGTGCAGATCACAGAGGTGCCGTACGTTCGGTACTTGATCGGTTGCATCACGAAGACGTTCGACTACATCAACCACGTTACTAAACGCTTCGGTTTTCGGTCTACGAGGGTACGTGAGACGATACTCTTCCCTCTCGTTGCTATGCATCACCATGATCTTGCGTGATCGTAGGAAAATTCTGAAATACTATGTTCCCCAACACTTAATTCTTTTCATATCACGGTTTTCCTAAATCTCAAAAGCTTCATCCACACAAAACTCAACAAGAACTCGTGAGATAAGTTAGTATAAACCAATGCAAAAGCCTTATCATTCTCTACTGTAGCAAATCACTAAAATTATTATTAAACATTGCATAGCATATGCCTCTGCATATTTAATACTCCTATCCTCAAATAGAATCATTAAACAAGCAAACATATGCAAACAATGCAAACATAAGAGCAATCTGCCAAAACAATTCAGTCTGTAAAGAATGCAAGAGTATCAATACTTCTTAAACTCCAAAGATTATGAAAATTTACCACACTGTATAAAATTTAGTAGAGCTTATTTTGCAAAAAGTTTCAACATTTTTTCACATTCTGAATTTTCTAGGGAAGTTCTGCAACAGCGATAAACTTTCTGTTTTGAAACAGCAACGTATAGACTTGCAAAATAAGCATGCTAAAGGCTATCCTTGGCATTTTTATTGAAAATAAAGATACAAAACATTATTCTAAATAACATAAAGAAAATCCTAACAAAATAAATTGACGCTGCAAGCAAAACACATATCATGCGACGAATGAAAACATAGCTCCAAGTGAGGTTACCGATAATGTTGGAGACGAAAGAGGGGATGCCTTCCGGGGCATCCCCAAGCTTAGTTGCTTGGATCTTCCTTGAATATTACCTTGGTGTGCCTTGGGAATACCCAAGCTTAGGGTCTTGTCACTCCTTATTCTTCTCATATCGACATCTCACCCAAAACTTGAAAACTTCAATCACACAAAACTTAATGGAACTTCATGAGATAGGTTAGTACGATAAAGAGCAAACCGTTTCACTTTGGTACTGTAAAAGACAAGATTCATAATTGTTTCCACAAAATTCCCACTATATCATATCATTTCCACAATTTATATTGAGCAATATTGTCACACCCATGATGCGGCTATATCTCCCACGTGTCGGAGCATGACTTAGAGGCATAACCGCATTGTAGGCAATGTCGCAAGAGGGGTAATCTTTACACATCCCATGTATTGAATAAGACAAGAGGTACATAGTTGGCTTACAATTGCCACTTCACACAATAGCATAATTATATCATTACAATCATCCAGATACAATCAAGGTCTGACTACGGAACCAAAATAAAGACAACCCCAAATGCATAATGTCCCCGATCGCCCCAACTGGGCTCCACTACTGATCGCCTGGAAAGGAAACGTAGTATCGTCCTGAGTCCTCATCGAACTCCCACTTGAGCTCAGTCGCATCTCCTGGAACGGTATCATCGGTCCCTGCATCTGGTTTTGAAGTAATCTGTGAGTCACGGGGACTCAGCAATCTCACACCCTCGCGATCAAGACTATTTAAGCTTATAGGTAGGGAAAAGGTATGAGGTGGAGCTGCAGCAAGCACTAGCATATATGGTGGCTAACATACGCAAATGAGAGCGAGAAGAGAAAGCAAGGCACGGTCGAGAAACTATGATCAAGAAGTGATCCAAGACTACTTACTTTCAAGCATAACAGGAGACCGTGTTCTCTTCCCGGACTCCGCCGAAAAGAGACCATCACGGCTACACACGCTGTTGATTCATTTTAATTAAGTTAAGAGCAGACTCCGCTGAAAAGAGATCTTCCCGGACTCCGACAGACCCGATCAGAATCGGAATCCCGGTTACAAGACATCTCGACAATGGTAAAACTAAACCAGCAAAGCCACCCGAATGTGCTGACAAATCCCGATAGGAGCTGCACATATCTCGTTCTCAGGGCACACCGGATTGTCCAAACTTCCGGTAGGCCAGCCCAGAGTCGCCCCTGGTGGCCACCGGCGGCTGGCAAGTTGGACCAACACTCAGAGGAGCACTGGTCTGGGGGGTTTAAAATAAAGATGACCCTTGAGTCCGCGAAACCCAAGGGAAAAAGGCTAGGTGGAAAATGGTAAAACCAAGGTTGGGCCTTGCTGGAGGAGTTTTATTCAAGGCGAACTGTCAAGTGGTTCCCATTATAACCCAACCGTGTAAGGAACGCAAAATCAAGGAACATAACACCGGTATGACGGAAACTAGGATGGCAAGAGTGGAAGAAAACACCAGGCATAAGGCCGAGCCTTCCACCCTTTACCAAGTGTATAGATGCATTAAAGTAGACCAGATATAATAGTGACATCCCGCCAATAAACATGTTCCAACAAGGAACAAACTCCAATCTTCACCTACAACTAGCAACGCTATAAGAGGGGCTGAGCAAAGCGGTAACATAGCCAAACAATGGTTTGCTAGGACAAGGTGGGTTAGAGGTTAGACATGGCAATATGGGAGGCATGATAGCAAGTGGTAGGTATCGTAGCATGGGCATAGCAATAGAGCGAGCAACTAGCAAGCAAAGATAGAAGTGATTTCGAGGGTATGGTCATCTTGCCTGCAAAGTTCTCCGAGTTGACGTAAGCTTGATCCTCGTAAACGTTCTCAACAGGCTCCTCGATCACGTACTCATCTCCCGGCTCTGCCCAAAGCAAGAACACAAGCAAAGGGAGACACAATCAACCACGGTGCACTGCACAAGCAACATGATGCAAAACATGGCATGATATGCGGGACGTGATATGCAATGCATATGCATACTTCAGAAAGGAAAGATTGAATCAGGCCTCAACTTGGAAAACCAAGAGTGCCGCTGGAAAGATGAGTTGATTTCGGTCGAAATCAATATAAAGATCACCGGAATCGGATGCACGGTTTACAAATGGCAAGCAAAACAATAATGGCACCGATCTGCGATTAACAGCATAAGGCCATCCAAATGCATCAAGAACAACAAGCTACTGCACTCTAACATAGCAACAAATCACATGGCAGTGATCCACTCAATATGCTTGACAAAAGATGAACACTGAGCTACAGCTAATTCACTCAATAGCAGGTTCAAACAAGCATGGCAAAAGTGCAAAAGATATCAGGTTCACAGACTTAGAGAAAATAACATGTCAGGATTTAACATGAGGAAGCAATGTTTAGAGCAAGATAACAACATGCTATAGGAGCATATCATGGCAAAGCAAGGCATGGCATGAAACTACACAAAGCATATAACAAAAGTCCCTTACTGACCATAAGCCAAAAAGGATCAGAAAATACAATGGCAACCATGTGAACATAGCAAGTTTCGTTAAGAGATTCAGACTTAGCAGAAAACTGGAACATGGCAAAAACAGAATTACATAGGCATGTTTACGAGCTCGATGCACTCACCACAAGGCATTGCATGACAAGCTAAGCATACACCCAACAAGTAGACATGATAAATAAGCTAACCATGGCAAGAACACTCTCATAGCATGCATGGATAAACAACAACAACCTCGGCAAAATTGATTAACACGTAAACAATCTGCCAGGAACATTTTGTAGCAAAAGTAGAGCAAGATTGAGTCATGCTAGGTTGCTCCATAATTGCAAACAAATACATGGATGGATAGAGCATAACAATATCTCAAAATTATCCTTACTGAACTTGCTCAAAAGAGGCATGGATCACTCTGTAGCAACAAGAATACATGGCATAAAAATATTATCAGGGAAAAAACTTAGAAGAATTCTAAGTCCCTGAAATCAGCAACATCACGAGAGATACTTTGCATGCTTGTGCTAGTCACCACAAAGATCACAAAAATACATGGCATACACCCCTGTAAACATGGCATGGCATACTTCAAAACACATGTAGGGCTCGAGTTCATAGGAGGCACATATTAAACATGGCAAAAATGACAAATGTCCAATATCTGTTAAGAATTTGAAACTAACATTTCATAGCACTCTTGCAACATCATTTAGGGCATCAATATGAACTCAAATGAACATGGTGCAATGGAAGGAAATGAAGTGCACATCGAGACGAACAATTTGATATGCTACACGCCCAAAACGGAGTCACGGATGCTAAAATATGACATGATGAAGTATGCTAAAAAATATGCAAAACTGGGACAAAAGTCAACCCTTAGGGTTTCTCAGATCCAGATCCGGACGGCGCGCAAAACTAGGATGGTAGGAGAGTCGCCAGAGTTGGCGCCGGAGCTCGGAGAAGAGGGCCGGTGAAAGTGCGTTATATCGACTAGAGGGGGGGGGGTGAATAGGCGATTTTTATGAAAGTCTTCAATACATGAGAGTTATGAAGACAAACAGCGAAGAGTATGCCTATTACTATGCAGCGGAAGTTAGATTACACTAGGCCAGCCATGGTCATGTATTCAATAGAGTGAAAGCACAATGATAAACAGCTTCAGTGTAATAAGGATCAGGTAGGAAGAAGTTATGAAGCCAAACAGATCATACTTTCACGTTGTGAAGACAAAAAGATAAAGCAAGCATGCAATGGCTTCACAATGAGTAACGGTAAGAGAAGGAAGTGAAGATAAAACCAGTGACTCGTTGAAGACAATGATATGTTGGACCAGTTCTAGTTGCTGTGACAACTGTACGTCTGGTTGGAGCGGCTAGGTATTTAAACCTTAGGACACACAGTCCCGGACACCCAGTCCTGAACACACAGTTCAGGACACCAAGTCCTCACCGTATTCTCCTTGAGCTAAGGTCACTTAGTCCTTGCCCAATTACTCTGGTAAGTCTTCAAGGTAGACTCCCAAACCTTCACAGACTTCGTTCACTGGCAATCCACAATGTCTCTTGGATGCTTTGAACGCGACGCCTAACCGTCTGGAGGATTCACAGTCCTCAAGTGTAATAAATCTTCAGATCACACAGACACGAAGACTTAAGTGATGCCCAATTTACTCTGGCTTTGGGTGGTTAGGGCTTTTCTCCTCACTAGGAATTTTTCTCTCAAAGGCTTCGAGGTGGGTTGCTCTCAAACGACAAAAGCCGTGCACTGAAATCTGAGCAGCCAACCGTTTATGGTTGTGGGGGTGGGCTATTTATAGCCACTTGGCAACCCGACCTGATTTGTCCGAAATGACCCTGGGTCACTAAGGAACTGACACGTGTCTCAACGGTCAGATTTCGAACTCTCATGGCAACTTTACTTGGGCTACAAGCAAAGCTGACTTGTCTGGCTCTGGACAAGATTCGCTCTCATTGTCTTCACTCGAAGACATAGGTTTTTGATTTAGGCATCACTTCAGTCATTCTGACTGGTTCTCCTGGTCCCCACTTAACAGTACGGTGGTTCCTATGACTCAACACAAAAGAAAAAGAACTACGAAAGATCTAAGTCTTCGAGCTCCATATGCTTCATAACGTGTCTTGTTTTGTCATAGTCTTCAAAGTGAATATCTTCATGTACCACCTTTGTCTTCAATGTCTTCATACATTTTTAGGGGTCATCTCTGGTAGTAAAACCGAATCAATGAGGGACTTCTACCTGTGTTTTCCTGCAATTCTCACAAACACATTAGTCCCTCAACTAGGTTTGTCGTCAATACTCCAAAACCAACTAGGGGTGGCACTAGATGCACTTACAATCTCCCCCTTTTTGGTGATTGATGACAAACTAGTTGAAGTTTTCAACGGGGAATATAAAGTGTGAAGTTTGTAAAGGATAGGGAATTGTCTTCATAAGTTGCAAGGGCTCCCCCTGAAGATGTGCATATAAGTTAATTTGCTTTTGGAATGCAAATGCACATGGCAGGTTGTACTTGTGGAGATCCACTTCAGCTTATGATGACAATCCACTATGCATGTGAAAGTATATGAAGATAATGACATGCATAATGGAAAATGGACGTCTGCAGAATGAGATAAGTGCGGAATTTATCGTCGCACATGCGGAATTTATCTTCGCAAACAGAGTGGCAAACAAGTAGCAGACGACCATCGAGTTTTAGTGTTTACAACTCAAAGAACCAAATGAAGCAAAAACAAGAGTTGTAAACACGAAGCAAAATATAACAAGACATAAGGCACCCGCCCATATTGACCCGCTTGAAGACTATAAAACATCATATGCTTCTCCCCCTTTTGTCAGTAATGACCAAAAAGGTTTGAAGATATAGAGTTTTCTACGCGTTCCCAGGCGCAGCAGGGTCGGTGGAGTTGTTTGGTGGTGCAAAACTTGGAGGTGCTGAAGCAGGTGGTGGTGAAGTAGCATCGTCGTCTTCATCAATGATCCTTGCAGTAACTGTGGCAGCAGATGAAGAAAACTCAGAGTCTTCAAGTGATGGTGTGTTGCGCATCACAGCCCTTCTAGGAGGTGTGGTGTCAAACTTGAAGCGCTCTGTGAAGCCATCCTCTTCAAGTTCAGCTTCAGTGCATATCATTGATGCCTATCCTGCTTTTGGTGAAGGGCCACAAGAAGCTCTCGGTCAGTGAGGACACGAGCACGCTTCTTGGGTCTTGGAGCATTTGTGCTGTCCGTGGCTTCAGTAGATGCTGGAGCACGTGTAGTGCCAGCCAACGGATATACCCTGGATATGGCTTCAACACCTTCAACATTCTGCGTGAAGCTCTGGTGTTCTGCATTCTGAAGACTTATCGGTTGCTTGTCAGGCTCAGGATATATTGCGTCAGCAGAGGTATCCACATCTGGCAGGAAGATCCGATGGTTTCGGGCTGAGGGCTGATACGAGATCATAGTGTGCAGTTTGATCAGCCTCATCACCCAAGGGGCATAGAACTTCAAACCAAATAATTCCGAGCTTGATGCTGCAAGTTGGCGTATGAAGAGATCCTGTGCGTTGAAGCATTTGCCATGAAGGATATAGAATATGAGAGTCTTCATTGCACCCTCAATCTTGGCATGTGGTGAGTGTCCCTTAATGGGCCAGAGAGTCCGCCGGATGATGTGATATATGGTCCTGGGCAGGTACTCTTGGTCTTCAACGAAGAACTCAGTAGGATAAGGCGCATCATGAGGCAATGGCTTCATCATTGAGAGCATCTGACTCATATTGGGTTCAGGCCTCTGGAATATGCTCTCAATAGCTTCAGAATGTGGTTGACAGCCTTCCTCAAAGAATTTGCCTGGAGTGGGCAGGCCGGTGAGCTCAATGATATCAAATGCATTGGCTTCATGATGGACATTGCCAGTCATCCACTCCAGGATCCAAGTCTTCAGATCTCTGTTGTATCCTTTTATATGAAAGGTGGCATAGAACTGAAGCAGAAGCTCTTCATTCCAGTGCTCTTCATCAGTCACAAACGACAGCAGACCCACTTGCCTGAAGCAATCCAAAGCTTCCTCAAGACATGGCAGACCAGCAATGGCTTCAACCTCAAGGCGCTTGTGCGGGAAGATGCGACCTTGGTTGTATAAGATGCATGAATAATAGCTGCGCTGAGAATAGCTCCAGAACCTATCTGATACAATCCTTTCCCTTGAATAGGGGTTCTTGGAGCTATTGAAAAATGTATTGTCTGCCTTGAAGCTGTTAATATCAAAGGAGCCAGGTGCTGATGCAGGACCTGGGAACCTTGGAAGCCTTGGGACTGGCTTCTGGACATGAGGCCTGTGCTCAATATGATAATCAAATTGAGGGCCAGCAGCAGACTCAGGAACAGAGGTGTCTGGCTCAGTAGCTTCGCTGTCCGCTGAAGCATTTGGTGGGGCAGGCTCCACATTTGCTTCAGTGTTTGTGGTGGCAGCCGCAACATTTCCTTCCTCCGCTTGTGTAGTTGGAGGGACAACTTCAGGCACGTTCTCTCGGAGAACTGCATCTTGATGGAGCGGGGAAGTGGGTTCTGGTGGTGCTTCTTCATTGTCTTCGGCTGATGCAGTCGGAATTTCTGCAGAATGGACTTGAGGCCTTGGACCTTTGCGAAGCCTACGGAACGCAGACGACGCTTGTGGGGTTGGAGTGGGCTGGGCCTCAAAGTCTTCTTCCTCCTGAGGGCGATCCGCCCATGACTCATCTTGTGCCATTGGCGTCAAAGGACGACCAATACTGATGAGTTCGCTTGTTTCAAGCGGAGGAAGGGCTGCATCATCTTGTACATTGTCTTGGTGACCAATGTCTTCAGCAGCTGTGGGGTCGGCTGCTGGAATATCTTCAGCTTCAGGAGCCTCTGTGGGAGTAGGCTCATGAACTGTCAGTCGTCTTTCTGCATTGGGGTGAATGACAGAGAGGGGTTCAACCATCAAGGGCTCTGTGGGAGCAGCCCGAGATTTCTTGGTCTTGCACTTCTTTTTGCTGGGGGCAGTAGGAGAGGCTTCAGAGAGTTTTCTCTTCCTAGCTTCAGCCTCTGCATTCCGTGTCTTCTTAAGCTCTGAAGCTGTTGACCGCCTCTTTGGCTTCGAGCCATTCGTGGCGGTTGGGAAGACAAGCGGAGCTTCTTGTCTTGGTGCCTCTGGTTCATTCACAGCAGGCTGCTTCTTCTTCTTCGCGGCCATCTTGGGGTCGATTCCAGGACGCCCAAGTGCCTTGCGCTTCTCGGCCTCATTGTAGCCCTGCACACACCGTTCTGCCAGAGACTTCATCCGCTCACGCGAGCCCTGAGCTTCAGCACGCTTCTTCAGAAAGTTTTCCTTGAGTTCATGCAACATGGTTTTGAAGCTCTTCACTTCCTGCACGCTGAGCCTGGCCATGTGCTTCTTGCACTGAGCCTTTTCATGATCAATTTTCTGCTTCAGCTCAACGATGCGCTGAGCAATGGCAAGTTCTGAAGCGATTGCGCCTTGAAAGGCGACGCTGAGTCCAACAGGCAGCTGCAGATCATTGAAGCTTATGTCTGGTGAGTCAAACCATTCATCAATGAAGCTGTGGATGATGGCGACATCAAAGGGAGGTAGATTGTTGAAGATTTCAGCTTCTTCTTTGCTTTTGATAAGCTGCTCTAGAGCGTCATCTCCCAGATCTTCATCGCTTGATAGATCAATGGCTTCGCTGCACAGAATGGCAGCAGCAGTGAGCTCTTTGCCTGTTTGTTGCTGGGGCTCCTTTTCCTTCAGGGGCTTGGAGACGCGAGATACGTCTTCAGACTGCACACTGAATTCAGGAGGTGCAGTTTTCAATGGCTTTGCCCTTGAGATTTTTGAGGCAGGGGCCGGCTTGGAAGCTTTTGATCTCTTCGTCTGCTTTGGCTTCGGCACAGCAGGAGCTTCATCAGAATCAGAGTCAGCTGGAGGGTCATTCACGGCAGTCCCTTGGACTAAGATGTGGGTGATCAGGCCCTCAAGATTGGCAAACGGACCGATGATATTGGGTTCCGCATCGCGTGTGCCATCTGCCCTTGGTGCGGAGGGACCAGGGTTGAAGTCTAACCCAAATTTCTTCTTATTCAGCTTCACTGACTGTTGGGCAAACTGAAAGTTGCGCTTGAAGAGATTGTCGTCACGGCACCAGAGGAGTGACGACGGATGCGCATCATCAGGCTGTGGTCCTCGGACCATGCATGGGTAGAAGCCCTGAGTAATGGCTTCATCTCTGGTCTTAGGTACGAGGTTCTTGTATAAGATGTCCCCCCATGGCTTCTTGATGGCACTCTTTTCAGCATACTCCTGAGTGACGAAGCGGTATTTGAACCACTGTTCTGCCCAATAGCGTCGAATCCATTGGATTCGGGTCTTGCGCTGCCCATAGCTCTCTTCTGGATCTGTTTTGTACATTTCTGCCAAGTCTTCAGGCAGATCTTTGGAAGTTCCCTCACGTCTCTGTCTGCCCCCCTTCCTTGCTGCTGCTTCTGAAGCCATAAACTTTAACTTGAAAGGCTTCAAAACTTTCAAAGGCTTCAAAGGCTTTCTTTTTCTGGACCAACAGGAACTGGCTTCAGGAGAGTTTATGTGATGCTGTAGGAATTCTGCAAATGAATGCAGACTATGAGAACCGAAGGATTCTCCCACGGACATGTACCTGTGACAGGATTAAGGTGCGAGGGAAGGGGAAGAGGTCATATGCATTCTCAGAAGGTTTTGAAGATTAATCAGTTTAGAAGACATTGACCTCATCGTGCGAAGACATTCACTCATAGATAAGAAGTTGGTTCCAGATTTGTACGAACCCACAGATCGGTACAAGTGAGGAATCTAACTACTTTATGAAGCACAAGTGAATATACTAGGCATGTCATGAGATGCAGCGAGAGATCTAACTAGTGTGAAGAGAAACTTCTTATGGTAGAAAGTGACAGAACCATGAGATCAAAGGGGCTGTAAAAAGAAGTTTTATTTACCACACTGGAACTGCTAGACGGAAGGGAGTTGATGCCGAGCAGTTCAGTCCTCCGTGCCCTAACTTGGTGGCGGAAAACACCTACGGCGACGGCGGAGAGGACGATGTCCGCGGTCGGCGTGAGGACGGCGTTGGAGAGGTTGCGGCAGCAAAGCGCTTCGTCTCCGGCGTCGTCGAGTGCTAGCGGTGGCGCTAGGGTTCGTGCGAGGGTGGAAGAAGGAGATAATGACCGCGGTAAGTGTGAATTTATAGGCTCAGGGGCGGCACTGTGCTATTACACAGGTGCCCCTGGTGGTTCGCATGTAAGGAATGCGTGGCCAGTTAGCGGAAGTTTGGGGTTTGTTCCACGTTCCACGCGTGCCTAAATTGTCGGGCGGTCATTCCTGCTTCTCCGGATTTTATGTGGAGGAATGAGCATTAAAAACGGACTTTATGGTTGTCTCTATATCTTCAGCTGACAAGGACACAGTGAAGACATTTGATAGTTTCAATAGAATGCATATGACTTGGAGAGATAGAATTTGAGATAGAAAGCATAGAGATATTAGGGTCCGATCACATTCACTTAGTTCAAAAGATTCAACCAAGAAGACATAGCTATAAGTGAATGCTGTAGAGGACAGAACACTAGAGTATATATCTATATAATCAACGTAGTGAAGATAATCATGAAGACATGTTGAGTTCGAAGCCAAACCAAATGTGAAGATATTGCAAGGTAACGCCATGAGTGAAACACTTCAATGGAATGTTTGGTGGTGGCGTTACCCACCGTATAGGAAGTATTAGACCCAGACACGGCGCACAATTATCGTGGCACTCCGAAGTCAAATTCCACATTTAATGTATTCACACTTAGAATGTATGTCTTCATTGATTGAAGATATACTTTACTTTGTGTGTTGCACATCTAAGTCATCAATATGCATAAGTGTTAGGATGTGTGCCTGATCACAGGACATTTGAGGATTCCAAGATATTTAGCTCACACCGTAACTTGCAAAACCTCTTCTCATCCAAGGGCTTGGTGAAGATATCTGCTAATTGCTCTTCAGTGTTGACGTGTATGATATCAATGTCTTCCTTCACAACATGATCTCTGAGAAAGTGATGACGAATTTCAATGTGCTTTGTCTTCGAGTGCTGAACTGGGTTGTTGGCAATCTTGATGGCGCTTTCGTTGTCACAGTATAGTGGCACTTGCTTTAGATGAATGCCATAGTCCTTGAGTGTTTGCTTCATCCACAGAAGCTGAGCACAACAAGATCCAGCAGCAATGTATTCAGATTCAGCAGTGGAGAGAGATACACAGTTCTTCTTCTTTGAAGACCAACATACAAGTGATCGTCCCAGAAAGTGACATGTGCCTGATGTAGACTTGCGATCAACCTTGTCACCAACATAATCAGCATCCAAAAATCCAACCAAATCAAACTCTGAGCCCTTTGGATACCATAATCCTAGAGTTGGGGTGTGAGCCAAATATCGAAGAATTCGCTTCACAGCTAAGTGATGCGACTCCTTTGGTGCCGCTTGAAATCGAGCACACATGCAAACACTAAGCATGATATCTGGCCTAGATGCACATAAATAAAGCAAAGACCCAATCATGGAGCGGTATACCTTTTGATCGAACTCTTTACCATTGTCGTCAGGACCTAGATGATGTTTGGCTGGCATTGGTGTTGTGAAGCCTTTGCAGTCTTGCATACCAAACTTCTTCAGGCAATCTTTGAGATACTTCTCTTGAGATATGAAGATGCCATTGCGCTGTTGTCGTATTTGAAGACCAAGGAAGAACTTCAACTCCCCCATCAGGGACATCTGATATTGCTCTTGCATCATATATCCAAACTCTTCACTGTACTTCTGATTGGTGCAGCCGAAGATAATGCCATCCACATATATTTGGCACACAAACAGTTCACCATCATATGTCTTCTTGAAAAGAGTGGGATCCAGGGAACCAGGTATGAAGCCTTTGCTCTTCAGGAAGTACTTGAGTGTGTCATACCAGGCCCTAGGGGCTTGTTTGAGGCCATACAGTGCCTTGTTGAGCTTGTATACCATGTCAGGATGTTTTGGATTTTCAAAGCCAGGCGGTTGTGCAACATACACTTCTTCTTCAATCTTGCCATTGAGAAAGGCACTTTTCACATCCATTTGATATAGAAGTATGTTATGATGATTTGCATAGGCCAGCAGTATGCGTATGGCTTCAAGCCTAGCCACAGGAGCAAATGTTTCATCGAAGTCAATTCCCTCCACTTGAGTATATCCTTGAGCAACGAGACGAGCTTTGTTTCTGACAACTTGACCATGCTCATCTTGTTTGTTGCGGTATATCCATTTAGTGCCTATAATGTTGTGCTTCCGTGGATCAGGACGCTTAACCAGTTCCCATACATTATTCAGCTCAAACTGGTGAAGCTCTTCTTGCATAGCTTGAATCCATTCAGGTTCCATGAAGGCTTCTTCAACTTTCTTGGGTTCTGATATTGATACGAATGCGAAGTGCCCATAGAAATTTGCTAGCTGAGTTGCCCTTGAACGAGTGAGTGGACCAGGTGCATTTATGCTGTCAATTATTCTGTCAATCTGCACTTCATTGGCAATACGAGGATGTACAGGGCGAAGACTTTGCTCTTGTTGATCTATGTTGTTGTTGGGAGGAATGTCTTCAGGTTGGTCAATGTCTTCATGTTGATCAGGTGCCGAGATGATAAGTTCTTCTTCAGGATGAGCTTCAGAAGGTATAATCTCTCCAGTTCCCATAAGCTTGATTGATTCACTAGCTGGAACTTCATCTAGAACATTTGGCAGTTGCTCTCTTTGTGAACCATTTGTCTCATCAAATCGCACATCCACTGTTTCAACCACTTTGTAATGGAAGAGATTGAAGACTCTGTAGGAGTGTGAATCCTTTCCATATCCAAGCATAAAGCCCTCATGTGCTTTTGGTGCAAACTTTGAGGTGTGGTGTGGGTCCTTGATCCAGCACCTTGCTCCAAATACTCTGAAGTAACTGACATTTGGCTTCTTGCCAGTTAGGAGTTCATAAGATGTCTTGTTCAGAAGCTTGTGAAGATAAACACAATTGATTGTATGGCATGCAGTATCAATGGCTTCAGTCCAGAATTTTCTTGGAGTCTTGTATTCATCTAGCATTGTTCTGGCCATCTCAATGAGTGTTCTGTTTTTGCGTTCGACGACGCCATTCTGCTGTGGCGTGTACGGAGCTGAGAATTCATGTGTGATGCCCAAGGTATCAAGATATGTATCAAGGCCAGTGTTCTTGAATTCAGTGCCATTGTCACTTCTGATGTGCTTTATCTTCAAGGGTGGCTTAGAAGCAATAAGTCTAAGTGCAGCATCTGAGAATTTTGACTTTGAAGCCTTAGCAAACAGTCTAGCAGGTGGACAATAATACTCATAGGAATAAGCAGAATAATTTTTGGTCATATGAACATGACGATTTGAAGAACCGCTCTCATATTCATATGCCCGAGTATGGTTTCCCTGCAAAACATTTGCGTTAGTGTGACTCAGGTGAGTCCTCTGTTTGTATGAAGCCTTTGGACCATATGAAGCCTTTGGTCTGATGTTTGTCTTCTTCAAGTGAGGTGTCATGAAGACATTCACAGGAAGATTTTCCAGACACTTTTTTGGAACCCAGATCTTCTTCATAGGTGGTCCATTCCTGTAGTTAGTACCAATGTACCTGGCAAACACTTCACCATTCTGATTCTCAAACAGTTTATAGTTTGCGTCAAAGGATTCATCAATGATAATGGGGTTAGCACAAGTGAAGCCAGATAAATTGGATGGATCTGCTGAAATTTCCTTTGCAGCAACCCATGTGGTTTTGGGGTACTGCTCAGGTTTCCAGTAAGAGCCATCTGCATTAATTTTCCTCATGAACCCAACACCCTCTTTCCTAGGGTTTCGGTTCAGAATCTGCTTCTTGAGGACATCACATAATGTCTGATGTCCTTTAAGACTTCTGTACATCCCTGTTTCAAGCAGTGTCTTCAACCTAGCATTCTCATCAGCAATAGCAGTGGTATCCTCAGCAGAGGGGTTAGTTACCACATCAACAGTTGAAGATATTGGAACAGCAGTAGCAGTGGAACATTCAGCAACAGAAGTAGCATTGTCACGCTCAATGCATTTAAGACATGGTGGTTCAAATCCTTCCTGAGCGGGACTGATCTGTTCAGCGCGAAGTGACTCGTTTTCCTTTTTAAGATCTTCATGAGCCGCTCTCAATTTCTCAAGTTCTTCCTTCCTTTGAAGATAATCATAGGAAAGCTTTTCATGAGTTGTTGAGAGAGTATCAAGACGATCTTCAAGTTCCTGATACTTAACGTGAAGGTTTTTAATGTCTTCAATTAAGGATTCAGATCGAGTCATTTCAGCACCCAACAGATCATCGCTTCTGTCTAACAGTTTTTGAATATGTTCCATAGCTTTCTGTTGTTCAGTTGCAATTTTAGCAAGTGTTTTGTAGCTGGGTTTTGAATCACAGTCAGAGTCATCGTCACTAGATGTTTGATAGCGAGTAGTGCGTGTGTTTACCTTGGCACCGCGTGCCATGAAGCAGTAGGTAGGAGTGGAGTCGTTCTTGTCATTTGCGTCGGTGTCAGTGATGCAGTCATTGTCTTCAGTGTTGAAGATGGACTTGGCGACGTATGCTGTAGCCAGACTCGCAATGCCAGAATCAGACTCCTCCTCAGACTCCACCTCTGCCTCCTCAGATGTGGACTCCTCCTCTGAATCCATCTCCTTGCCAACAAACGCACGTGCCTTGCCAGATGAGCTCTTCTTGTGTGATGAAGACTTTGAAGAAGACTTGGAAGAAGACTTTGAGTATTTCTTCTTCTTCTTGTCGTCAGAATCATATTCCTTGCTCTTCTTCTTCCTTCTGTTCTCATTGTCCCACTGTGGACACTCAGAGATGAAGTGTCCAATTTTCTTACACTTGTGACATGTTTTCTTCTTGTAGTCATGAGCAGAAGCTTCATCATTCCTTGAGCTTGATCGTGAAGATTTTCTGAAGCCTTTCTTCTTGGTGAATTTTTGGAACTTCTTCACTAGCATTGCAAGTTCTCTTCCAATGTCTTCAGGATCATCAGAACTGCAGTCAGATTCTTCTTCAGATGAGGAAACAGCTTTTGCCTTCAAGGCACGAGTTCGCCCATAGTTTGGACCGTAGATATCTCTTTTTTCAGAAAGCTGAAACTCATGTGTGTTGAGCCTCTCAAGTATGTTAGACGGATCGAGTGTCTTGAAATCAGGACGTTCTTGAATCATCAGGGCCAGGATGTCAAACGAACTATCAAGTGATCTCAGCAGCGTCTTGACGATTTCATGTTTGGTGATCTCAGTGGCGCCGAGGGCTTGAAGCTCATTTGTGATGTCAGTGAGCCGGTCAAATGTGTGCTGGACATTCTCATTGTCATTTCGCTTGAAGCGGTTGAAGAGGTTGCGAAGAACACTGATTCTTTGATCTCTCTAGGTTGAGACGCCTTCATTGACCTTGGAGAGCCAGTCCCAGACCAGCTTGGATGTCTTCAAAGCACTCACACGGCCATACTGTCCTTTTGTCAGATGACCACAGATGATATTTTTGGCAGTAGAGTCCAGTTGAGTGAACTTCTTGACATCAGCAGCAGTGACACCTTCTCCAGCCTTGGGAACGCCGTTCTCAACGACATACCATAGGTCGACGTCAATTGCTTCAAGATGCATGCGCATCTTATTCTTCCAGTAGGGATATTCAGTTCCATCGAAGATGGGGCATGCAGCGGAGACTTTGATTATCCCTGCAGTCGACATAGCTAGAACTCCAGGTGGTTAAACCGAATCACACAGAACAAGGGAGCACCTTGCTCTGATACCAATTGAAAGTGCGTTATATCGACTAGAGGGGGGGGGTGAATAGGCGATTTTTATGAAAGTCTTCAATACATGAGAGTTATGAAGACAAACAGCGAAGAGTATGCCTATTACTATGCAGCGGAAGTTAGATTACACTAGGCCAGCCATGGTCATGTATTCAATAGAGTGAAAGCACAATGACAAACAACTTCAGTGTAATAAGGATCAGGTAGGAAGAAGTTATGAAGCCAAACAGATCATACTTTCATGTTGTGAAGACAAAAAGATAAAGCAAGCATGCAATGGCTTCACAATGAGTAACAGTAAGAGAAGGAAGTGAAGATAAAACCAGTGACTCGTTGAAGACAATGATATGTTGGACCAGTTCTAGTTGCTGTGACAACTGTACGTCTGGTTGGAGCGGCTAGGTATTTAAACCTTAGGACACACAGTCCCGGACACCCAGTCCTGAACACACAGTTCAGGACACCAAGTCCTCACCGTATTCTCCTTGAGCTAAGGTCACTTAGTCCTTGCCCAATTACTCTGGTAAGTCTTCAAGGTAGACTCCCAAACCTTCACAGACTTCGTTCACTGGCAATCCACAATGTCTCTTGGATGCTTTGAACGCGACGCCTAACCGTCTGGAGGATTCACAGTCCTCAAGTGTAATAAATCTTCAGATCACACAGACACGAAGACTTAAGTGATGCCCAATTTACTCTGGCTTTGGGTGGTTAGGGCTTTTCTCCTCACTAGGAATTTTTCTCTCAAAGGGCTTCGAGGTGGGTTGCTCTCAAACGACAAAAGCCGTGCACTGAAATCTGAGCAGCCAACCATTTGTGGTTGTAGGGGGTGGGCTATTTATAGCCACTTGGCAACCCGACCTGATTTGTCCGAAATGACCCTGGGTCACTAAGGAACTGACACGTGTCTCAACGGTCAGATTTCAAACTCTCATGGCAACTTTACTTGGGCTACAAGCAAAGCTGACTTGTCCGGCTCTGGACAAGATTCGCTCTCATTGTCTTCACTCGAAGACATAGGTTTTTGGTTTAGGCATCACTTCAGTCATTCTGACTGGTTCTCCTGGACCCCACTTAACAGTACGGTGGTTCCTATGACTCAACACAAAAGAAAAAGAACTACGAAAGATCTAAGTCTTCGAGCTCCATATGCTTCATAACGTGTCTTCTTTTGTCATAGTCTTCAAAGTGAATATCTTCATGTACCACCTTTGTCTTCAATGTCTTCATACATTTTTAGGGGTCATCTCTGGTAGTAAAACCGAATCAATGAGGGACTTCTACCTGTGTTTTTCCTGCAATTCTCACAAACACATTAGTCCCTCAACTAGGTTTGTCGTCAATACTCCAAAACCAACTAGGGGTGGCACTAGATGCACTTACAGCCGGCGAGGTCGCCGGAGCAGGGGACGCCGGATCCGGCCACTGGAGTCTTCGGGGCGGCGCGGCGCGGCGCTCCGCGGCGGTGAGGGCGTCGGCCACGGTCGGGGTCGGTGGCGAGAGGAGAGGAGGCGGTGGTCGGCTATGGACGGCGGCCGATGAGGCTCGAGCGGCGGCGGGCGCGGCGGCGGGAAACGGGCCCCGCGGGCCGGCCGCGGCGGGAGGCGGCGAAGTGGGCGCGGTCGCCACATGTCGGCGTGGGAGTGGCGGCGGCAATGTTGTCCGGCGCGGACCGGATGTGTCCGGCGTGCGGAGGGGAACATGGCTAGGGTTAGGGTTGGAGTGGATCCGGGATTTTCGGGGGAGATGCCTTTTTATACATAGAAGGAGCTAGGAGGCTCCAAATTGAGCACGATTTTCGGCCACGCAATCGTGATCGAACTACCGAGATGATGGAGGGGGTTTAGCTGGGTTTTGGGCCACTTTGGAGAGGTGTTGGGCTGCAACACACACAAGGCCTTTATGGTTCCTCAGTTAACTGTTGGAGTATCAAACGAAGTCCAAATGGCACGAAACTTGACAGGCGATCTACCGGTAGTAAAGCAAGGCCGCTTGGCAAGTCTCGGTCCAATCCGAGAACGTTTAACACCCGCACACGAAAAGAGGTAAAAGGGGACACCGGAGGACATAGGAGCACCGGAATGCAAAATGGACAACGGGGAAAATGCTCGGATGCATGAGACGAACATGTATGCAAATGCGATGCACATGATGACATGATATGAGATGCATGCAAGGACAAAAACAAAACGAAGACAAAACCCAACAACGAGGAAATTGTTGGGGAACGTAGTAATTTCAAAAAATTTCCTATGCACACGCAAGATCATGGTGATGCATAGCAACGAGAGGGGAGAGTGTGATCTACGTACCTTGTAGATCGACAACGAAAGCGTTTGGTTGATGTAGTCGTACGTCTTCACGGCCCGACCGATCAAGCACCGAAACTACGGCACCTCCGAGTTCTAGCACACGTTCAGCTCGATGACGATCCCCGGACTCCGATCCAGCAAAGTGTCGGGGAAGAGTTCCGTCAGCACGACGGCGTGGTGACGATCTTGATGCACTACTGCAGGCTTCGCCTAGCACCGCTACAATATTATCGAGGACTATGGTGGCTGGGGGCGCCGCACACGGCTAAGGAATAGATCACGTGGATCAACTTGTGTTCTAGGGTGCCTCTGCCTCAGTATATAAAGGACCAAAGGGGGGAGGCTGGCCGGCCAAGGAGGGCGCGCCAGGAGAGTCCTACTCCCTCTGGGAGTAGGATTCCCCCCCCAATCCTAGTTGGAATAGGATTCGCGGAGGGGGGAAAAGAGAGAGAGGGGCCGGCCCCCTCTCCTTGTCCTATTCGGACCAAGGGAGGGGAGGGGCGCGCGGCCCATCTTGGGCTGCCCCTTCTCCTTTCCACTAAGGCCCACTAAGGCCCATATATCCCGGGGGGTTCCGGTAACCTCCCGGTACTCCGGTAAAATCCCGATTTCACCCGGAACACTTCCGATATCCAAACATAGGCTTCCAATATATCAATCTTTATGTCTCGACCATTTTGAGACTCCTCGTCATGTCCGTGATCACATCCGGGACTCCGAACAACCTTCGGTACATCAAAATGCATAAACTCATAATATAACTGTCATCGTAACCTTAAGCGTGCGGACCCTACGGGTTCGAGAACAATGTAGACATGACCGAGACACGTCTCCGGTCAATAACCAATAGCGACCTGGATGCCCATATTGGCTCTACATATTCTACGAAGATCTTTATGGTCAGACCGCATAACAACATACGTTGTTCCCTTTGTCATCGGTATGTGCCCGAGATTCGATCGTCGGTATTCATACCTAGTTCAATCTCGTTACCGGCAAGTCTCTTTACTCGTTCTAATACATCATCCCGCAACTAACTCATTAGTTGCAATGCTTGCAAGGCTTATAGTGATGTGCATTACCGAAGAGGGCCCAGAGATACCTCTCCGACAATCGAGTGACAAATCCTAATCTCGAATACGCACAAACATAACCATCTTTGATTAACGAGCTAGTCAAGTAGAGGCATACTAGTGACACTTTGTTTGTCTATGTATTCACACATGTATTATGTTTCCGGTTAATACAATTCTAGCATGAATAATAAACATTTATCATGATATAAGGAAATAAATAATAACTTTATTATTGCCTCTAGGGCATATTTCCTTCAGTCTCCCACTTGCACTAGAGTCAATAATCTAGATTACCCAGTAATGATTCTAACACCCATGGAGCCTTGGTGCTGGTCATGTTTTGCTCGTGGAAGAGGCTTAGTCAACGGGTCTGCAATATTCAGATCCGTATGTATCTTGCAAATCTCTATGTATCTTCCGAACACATGTATGTATGTTTCCGTATACAATTCTAGCATGATATAATAAACATTTATCATGATATAAGGAAATACATAATAACTTTATTATTGCCTCTAGGGCATATTCCTTCAGTCTCCCAACTTGCACTTAGAGTCAATATCTAGATTACCCAGTAATGATTCTACACCCATGGAGCCTTGTGCTGGTCCATGTTTTGCCTCGTGGAGAAGGCTAGTCAACGGTCTGCAATATTCAGTGATTATCCGGTACTTAATGGTATCTTGCAGATCTCTATGTGCTACGAAGCAGCTATGTACTCCGCTTTACATGTAGATCCCGCTACGACGCTTTGTTTAGAACTGCACCAACTGACAGCTCCACCGTTTAATGTAAACACGTATCCGGTTTGCGATTTAGAATCGTCCGGATCAGTGTCAAAGCTTGCATCAACGTAACCTTTACGATGTCTGCTTGTCACCTCCATATAGAGAAAATATCCTTAGTCCTTTTCAGGTATTTCAGGATGTTCTTGACCGCTGTCCAGTGATCCACTCCTGGATCTTATCCCTGCTAGACTTATAGCGGCATACATAGGTCTGGTACACAGCATTGCTACATGAAGGCCTATGGCTGAAATAGGGAACATCTTCATTTATCTCTCTATCTTCTGCAGTGTCGGGCATTGAGTCTTACTCAATTTCACACCTTGTAACACATAATATTAGAAATGCTACAGAGCTCCCACTCACTTTCTTGTAAATACAGGCTTCTCCGAAAGTCTGTATAAAACCAAATGCTTTGATCTATCTCTATAGATCTTAATGCCCAGTCCATATGTAAGCATGGAGCTTCACACGAGGCTCTTTCACGAAAACTCTTATTCAGTATACCCTTTATGCTATCCAGAAATTCTAATCATTTCC
Organism: Triticum urartu; assembly: GCF_003073215.2. Classification (NCBI taxonomy): domain Eukaryota; kingdom Viridiplantae; phylum Streptophyta; class Magnoliopsida; order Poales; family Poaceae; genus Triticum; species Triticum urartu. The sequence goes on along the minus strand of NC_053022.1, from coordinate 252,372,059 downwards.
AATTGCAGTAATATGTCATCCATCTGCCAAATATAATATCAGAAATGCTACAGATTGCTCCCACTCACTTTCTGTACAGCTTCTCCAAAAGTCTGTATCAATCCAAATGCTTTGATCACACTATCAAAGCGTTTATTCCAACTCCGAGAGGCTTGCACCAGTCCATAAATGGATCGCTGGAGCTTGCACACTTTGTTAGCTCCCTTTGGATCGACAAAACCTTCTGGTTGCATCATATACAACTCTTCTTCCAGAAATCCATACAGGAATGCAGATTTCATGGCTTCAACTGCCAAATTTGCATAATCATAATGGGCTTGATGTAGTCGTACGTCTTCACGGCCCGACCGATCAAGCACTGAAACTACGGCACCTCCGAGTTTTAGCACACGTTCAGCTCGATGACGATCCCCGGACTCCGATCCAGCAAAGTGTCGGGAAGAGTTCCGTCAGCACGACGGCGTGGTGACGATCTTGATGTACTACTGCTGCAGGGCTTCGCCTAAGCACCGCTACAATATTATCAAGGACTATGGTGGCTGGGGGCGCCGCACACGGCTAAGAATAAGATCACGTGGATCAACTTGTGTGTCTCTATGTCTGCCTCAGTATATTCAAGCCACTTTGCGGAATCTGGGCTTGATGTAGCGTAGTCTCACGCCAAGGAGGGCGTGCCAGGAGAATCCTACTCCCTCTGGGAGTAGGATCCCCCCCCCCCAATCGTTCAGCTCGATGACGATCCCCGGACTCCGATCCAGCAAAGTGTCAGGGAAGAGTTTCGTCAGCACGACGGCGTGGTGACGATCTTGATGTACTACTGCTGCAGGGCTTCGCCTAAGCACCGCTACAATATTATCAAGGACTATGGTGGCTGGGGGCGCCGCACACGGCTAAGGAATAGATCACGTGGATCAACTTGTGTCTCTAGGGTGCCTCTGCCTCAGTATATAAAGGACCAAAGGGGGGAGGCGGCCAGCGACGCCAGGAGAGTCCTACTCCCTCTGGGAGTAGGATCCCCCCCCCCAATCCTAGTTGGAATAGGATTCCGGAACTCAAAGAGAGAGAGAGGCCGGCCTACTCGTCCTATCGACAGGGGAAGGGGGGAGCGGCAGCCTGTGGCTGCCTCTCCTTCACTAAGCCATCCATGGGCCCATTTAGCTCCCGGGGGGTTCCGGTAACCTGGTACTCCGGTAAAATCCCGATTTCACCCGGAACACTTCCGATATCCAAACATAGGCTTCCAATATATCAATCTTTATGTCTCGACCATTTCGAGACTCCTCGTCATGTCCGTGATCACATCCGGGACTCCGAACAACCTTCGGTACATCAAAATGCATAAACTCATAATATAACTGTCATCGTAACCTTAAGCGTGCGGACCCTACGGGTTCGAGAACAATGTAGACATGACCGAGACACGTCTCCGGTCAATAACCAATAGCGGGACCTGGATGCCCATATTGGCTCCTACATATTCTACGAAGATCTTTATCGGTCAGACCGCATAACAACATACGTTGTTCCCTTTGTCATCGGTATGTTACTTGCCCGAGATTCGATCGTCGGTATTCCAATACCTAGTTCAATCTCGTTACCGACAAGTCTCTTTACTCGTTCTGTAATACATCATCCCGCAACTAACTCATTAGTTGCAATGCTCTTGCAAGGCTTATGTGATGTGCATTACCGAGAGGGCCCAGAGATACCTCTCCGACAATCGGAGTGACAAATCCTAATCTCGAAATACGCCAACCCAACATTTACCTTTGGAGACACCTGTAGAGCTCCTTTATAATCACCCAGTTACGTTGTGACGTTTGGTAGCACACAAAGTGTTCCTCCGGCAAATGGGAGTTGCATAATCTCATAGTCATAGGAACATGTATAAGTCATGAAGAAAGCAATAGCAACATACTAAACGATCGGGTGCTAAGCTAATGGAATGGGTCATGTCAATCAGATCATTCACTTAATGATGTGATCCCGTTAATCAAATAACAACTCATTGTTCATGGTTTGGAAACATAACCATCTTTGATTAACGAGCTAGTCAAGTAGAGGCATACTAGTGACACTTTGTTTGTCTATGTATTCACACATGTATTATGTTTCCAGTTAATACAATTCTAGCATGAATAATAAACATTTATCATGATATAAGGAAATAAATAATAACTTTATTATTGCCTCTAGGGCATATTTCCTTCAGAAATATCATAACTTAGTGCCTAAAATGGCAAGAGTTGGAATACAAATATGGCAGGTTACATACGGGGCGTTACAAATATAATCCATGGAAACTAGAAAACAAGCAAACTATGCATAGAAAATAGAATCTGTCAAAAACAGAACAGTCTGTAGTAATATGTACTCCAACCATACTTTTGCTACTCCAAAAATTCTGAAAAATTAGGAAAACCTGGGAAATTTGTCTATTAATCTTCTGCAAAAATAATCAGTACTTGACCACGCTTCCGTTAAAAATGAGAATTATTTCCCTGAGTGGAAAACTTTCTGTTTTTCAGCAAGATCAAATCAACTATCACCATAGACCATACCAAAGGTCTCACTTGGCATTTTATTGAAATGAAAGCTATAAAACATGATTAATACAGTATCTTAATCATGTGAGCACACAAAAACAGTAGGTAAAAGTGTTGGGTTGTCTCCCAACAAGCGCTTTTCTTTAATGCCTTTTAGCTAGGCATGTTGATTTCAATGATGCTCGCATAAAAGATAAGAATTGAAACATGACAGGAGCAAGCATATGACTAGCACATTTAAGTCTAACCCACCTCCTATGCATAGGGATTTTGTGAGCAAATAATTTATGGGAACAAGAATCAACTAGCATAGGAAGGCAAAACAAGCATAACTTCAAAACTCTCAACACATAGAGAGGAAACTTGATATTCTTGCAATATGTAGAAGCATATGTTCCTCTCTCATAATAATTTTCAGTAGCATCATGAAGAAATTCAACAATATAACCATCACATAAAGCATTATTTTCATGAAAAAAAAGCATAGAAAACTTATTACTCTCCACATAAGAAAATTTCTTCTCATCCATAGTAGTGGGAGCAAACTCAACAAAATAACTATAATGAGAGTGAAAATTAAAATCATGATGACAAGTTTCATGGTTATCATTATTATTTATAGCATACATGTCATCACCATAATCATCATAGATAGCAACTTTGTTATCATAGTCAATTAAAGCCTCATCCAAAATGGTGGATTCATCACTAAATAAAGTCATGACCTCTCCAAATCCACTTTCATCATTATAATCATCATAAATATGAGGCATGCAATCATTATAAAAAATTTGCACATCAAATCTTGGGGGACTAACAATATCATCTTCATCAAATATAGCATCCCCAAGCTTATGGCTTTGCATATCGTTAGCACAATGGATATTCAAAGAGTTCTTACCAACAGCGTTGCAATCATGCTCATCATTCAATGATTTTTTGTCAAACATTTTATAGAATTCTTCCTCTATCAATCGAGCACAATTTTCCTTTCCATCATTTTCACGAAAGACATTATAAAGACGAATAATATGATGCAACCTCAATTCCATTTTTTGTAGTTTTGTTTTTATAAACCAAACTAGTGACAAAACAAGAAACTAAAAGATTCAATTGCAAGATCTAAAGATATACCTTCATGCACTCACCTCCCCAGCAATGACGCCAGAAAAGAGCTTGTTGTCTACTACACTCCTTTATTCTTGTAGACACGTGTTGGGCCTCCAAGTGCAGAGTTTTCTAGGACAGTAGCAATTTTCCCTCAAGTGGATGACCTAAGGTTTATCAATCCATGGGAGGCGTAGGATGAAGATAGTCTCTCTCAAACGACCCTGCAACCAAATACAAGAAATCTATTGTGTCCCCAACACACCCAATACAATGGCAAATTGTATAGGTGCACTAGTTCGGCGAAGAGATGGTGATAAAAGTGTAATATGGATGGTACAAATGTATTTTTGTAATCTGAATAAATAAAAACAGCAAGGTAGCAAATAGTAAACGGGCACAAAAATGGTATTGCAATGCTTAAAAATGAGGCCTAGGATCCATACTTTCACTAGTGCAACCTCTCAACAATGCTAATATAATTGGATCATATAACCGTCCCTCAACGTGCAACAAAGAATCACTCCAAAGTTCCTATCTAGCGGAGAACATAAGAATAAATTGTTTGTAGGGTACGAAACCACCTCAAAGCTATTCTTTCCTATCAATCTATCGTACAGTTCGTACTAAAATAACATGAAGCTATTCTTTCCAATCGATCTAACCAAGAGTTCGTACTAAAATAACACCAAAGAAAATTTCAAATTCATAATATTCAATCCAACACAAAGAACTTCAAAGAGTGCCCCAAGATTTCTACCGGAGAAACAAAGACAAGAACGTGCATCAACCCCTATGCATAGATTACCCCAATGTCACCTCGGGAATCCGCGAGTTGAGTGCCAAAACATATATCAAGTGAATCAATATGATACCCCATTGTCACCACGAGTATTCAATTGCAAGACATATATCAAGTGTTCTCAAATCCATAAAACTATTCAATTCGATAGCAACGAAATCTCAAAGTGAAAAACTGAATTCATCACAACAAGATAGAGAGGGGGAACCACCATATGATCCGACTATATTAACAAAGCCCGCGATACATCAAGATCATGACATCTCAAGAACACGAGAGAGAGAGAGATTAAACACATAACTATTGGTACAAACCCTCAGCCCTGAGGGTGGACTACTCCCTCCTCATCGTGTGTCCGCTAGGATGATGAAGATGGCCACCGGAGATGATTTCCCCCTCCGACAGGGTGCCAGAACGGGGTCTAGATTGGTTTTCGGTGGCTACAGAGCCTTGCGGCGGCGGAACTTCTGATCTAAGTTAACCCCTGATGGTTTCTCTATTTATAGGATTTTTTGGCGTTGGTTTCACGCTAAGATGGGCCTTGAGGTGAGCACAACTCACAGAGGCAAACTAGGCCCACCAGGTGCGTCCTGGTGGGTTTTGCCCTCCTCGTGGCTCTTCTGGACCTCCCATGAGCTTTGGGGGTCTCTTTTGTTCCAAAACAAATCGTCAAAAAGTTTCAGCTCATTTGGAGAACTTTCATTTCTGCACAAAACACCAGCACAGTAGTTCTGCTGAAAATAGCGTTAGTTCGGGTTAGTTCCATGCAAATCATACCAAAACCATATAAAATTGTCATAAACATGGCATGAATACTTCATAAATTATAGATACGTTGGAGACGTATTAGAGCGCTCCGTGGTTGAGCAAGCTCATGAGATACAGTCATTTGCTATAGAACTTGAGCACTTCAATTGTATGCTACTAGACAAGTTTGTTGCCGGAGGTATCATCACTAAGCTTCCTCCTTCATGGAGGAACTTTGCTACCTTACTGAAGCATAAGAGACATGAGTTTTCTGTTCCGGATCTCATTGGTACTCTTGTTGTGGAAGAAAAGGCGAGAGCAAAGGACACACATGCTCGAGGTATTGAGGGGGGGATCTAGTGCCAATCTGGTATAGAAGAAGAACTTCCAGCCCCACAAGTTCAAGAACAAGGGAAAGTTTGATGGTAAAGAAAAGTTTGATGGGAAGAACAAGGCTGTGAAGCACACGAACTTCAAGAAGAAGAATGGCAAGAAGAAAGGTGTTTATCATGTGTGTGGAGATCCCGATCATTGGGCTCCTAGTTGCCCTAATCGCTATGACAAGCGTCATGTTGGGAAAGGCGGCAAGACCGCTAATGTTGTCATTGGAGACACTGACATGAAGGATGCTGGGTATGGTATATTTTCCACTATTATTTCAGTATGTCATTCTCCTGATTGGTTGATTGACACAGGTGCTAATGTGCATGTATGCGGTGATATTTCTATGTTTTAGTCTTATCAGACCGCAGGGACTTCTACCATGCTGATGGGCAATGGTTAAAGTGCTTCTATTCATGGTGTTGGCATGGTCGATCTGAAGTTTACTTCGGGGAAGATCGTGCGACTGAAGAACGTGCATTATGTCCCCTCCATCAATAAAAATCTTGTTAGCGGATTTCTTCTGTGTAGAGATGGCTACAAGCTTGTCTTTGAGTCGAATAAATTTGTAATATCCAAGTATGGAACCTTTGTTGGTAAAGGCTATGAGTCAGGAGGCCTGTTTCATTTATCCTTATCAGACATTTGCAATAAAGTTGTTAATCATGTTTTCAACAATAGCGAATCAAATGTGTGGCATTCACGTCTTTGTCATGTTAACTTTGGTTGCATGTCACGACTAGCGAAGTTGAACTTAATCCCTAGTTTCACCACTATCAAGGGATCTAAGTGTCAAGTGTGCGTGCAAGCTAAGCAACCTCATAAGTCTCATGTGACTACGGAAATGAGAAATCTTGCACCACTAGAGCTCGTACATTTAGATCTATGTGAAATGAATGGTGTTTTGACAAAAAGGTGGAAAGAAGTATTTTATGACGTTAATTGATGACTCGACTAGATACTGTCATGTGTATCTTCTGAAATCTAAGTATGAGGCTTTGAACTATTTCAAGATCTTTAAAGCTGAAGCGGAAAACCAACTTGATCGAAAGATCAAGGGGCTTAGGTCCGATCGTGGTGGAGAGTATTTCTCAAATGAATTTGATTCCTTTTGTGCGGAACATGGTATAATCCATGAGAGGACACCTCCCTATTCACCTCAATCAAATGGGGTGGCTGAAAGAAAGAACTACACTCTAACTGATTTGGTTAACGCCATGTTAGACACATCGGGTCTCTCCAAGGCATGGTGGGGGAGGCGATATTGACGGCATGTCATGTCCTAAACCGAGTTCCCACAAAGAACAAAGAGATAACTCCATTCGAGGAATGGGAGAAGAAAAGGTTAAATCTCTCTTATCTACGAACATGGGGTTGCTTGGCGAAAGTCAATGTTCCAATTCCAAAGAAGAGGAAGCTTGGACCAAAGACTGTGGATTGTGTTTTCCGGGGATATGCTTTTCATAGCATTGATTATAGATTCTTGGTTGTAAAATATGAGGTACCTGACATGCATGTCGATACGATCATGGAGTCAAATGATGCGACTTTCTTTGAAGATATCTTTCCCATGATGGATATGGCTACGTCATCTAATCAGGAGATGCCTAGTTCATCGAATCAGGAACCAGTTACAATTACTGAACCTGTCATTTCGATGGAACACTTTGAAAGTCCTGTGGAGAAGAACAATGAAGTTCCTACTAGGAGCAAGAGACAAAGGACTGCAAAGTCCTTTGGTGATGATTTTCTTATGTATCTCATAGATGACACTCCCAGTTCTATTTCAGAGGCCTATGCATCTAAAGATGCTAACTACTGGAAGGAAGCGGTCTGTAGTGAGATGGATTCCATCTTGGCAAATGAAACTTGGGAGATCACTGATCGTCCTTATGGGTGCAAACCTATAGGGTGCAAATGGGTATTCAAGAAGAAACTTAGGCCTGATGGTACTATTGAGAAATACAAGGCATGTCTCGTGGCCAAGGGTTATACCCAAAAGGAAGGTGAAGACTTCTTTGTTACTTACTCACCTGTGGCTCGACTGACCACTGTTCAAGTACTACTTTCTCTAGAGGCCTCACATGGTCTTCACGTTCATCAAATGGATGTTAAGCTGCCTTCCTAAATGGAGAGTTGGATGAGGAAATTTACATGGAACAACCAGATGGGTTTGTAGTAGATGGTCAGGAAGGAAAAGTGTGCAAGTTGCTGAAGTCTTTGTATGGATAGTGGCATGAGAAGTTTGAAAGAACTTTAATAGCTGCAGGCTTTGTTGTAAACGAACCTGATAAATGTGTGCACTATCGCCATGGTGGAGGCGAGGGAGTTATCCTTTGCTTGTATGTTGATGACATACAGATTTTTGGAACAAATCTGAATGTTATTAAGGAGGTCAAGGATTTCCTATCTCATTATTTTGAGATGGATTTAGGTGTGGCTGATGTCATTCTGAACATCAAGTTGTTGAGAGACGATGATGGTGGGATTACATTGCTTCAATATCACTATGTGGAAAAGATCTTGAGTCGCTTTGGTTATAGTGACTGTAAGCCCTCTCCAACACCATATGATGCCAGTGTGTTGCTTCGAAAGAATCAAAGAATTGCTAGAGATCAATTGAAATATTCTCAAATTATTGGCTCGCTTATGTACTTAGCCAGTGCTACAAGACCTGACATCTCTTTTGCTGTTAGCAAACTGAGTCGGTTTGTCTCAAAACTAGGAGATTTGCATTGGAAAGCTCTAGAGAGAGTTTTGCATTATTTGAAAGGCACTGCAAATTATGGAATTCACTACACGGGGCACCCAAAGGTGCTTGAAGGGTATAGTGACTCAAACTGGATCTCAGATGCTGATGAGATAAAGGCCACGAGCGGATATGTATTCACTCATGGAGGTGGCGTTGTTTCTTAGAAGTCTTGCAAGCAGACCATCTTAACAAGGTCAACTATGGAAGCAGAACTCACAACACTAGATACAGCTACGGTCGAAGCAGTTTGGCTTCGTCGGCTCTTGAATGACTTGCCGGTTGTTGAGAAACCTGTACCGGGTATCCTTATGTACCGTAGCTCAAAGGATAACATGAAGTCATCAAGACACGTTCAAGGAAGGTTAAAGTCTGTCAGAAAAATGAGAAACTCCAGAGTTATTGCATTGGATTATATCCAAACGTCTAAAAATCTAGTGGATCCTTTTACTAAGGGTCTATCACGTAATGTGATAGATAATGCATCGAGGGAGATGGGTATGAGACCCACAATATGAGTTGTTCACAATGGTAACCTAGTCTATGTGATCGGAGATCCCGTGAATTAGATGTGGAAGACAAGCTGTTGGTCAACTGAGAGGAGAGTATCCTTACTATTAACAATACCACTCCATGAAGATGCAATACTCTCCTAAATCTGCATGGCGGGTTGATGTATATCTTAATGTGTTCTAAGTGGCTCATTGAAGCAAAGATGTTGTCCTACATAACATCTTTTGAAGAACACACCTATATGAGTCTGATTGTTAAATGTCGCAATCTATGAGAGTAGGGTTCTCTCTAGTAAACTCATGAAAGGTCTCGAAGTATGACGCATAAGCTCCACCCGTGGGGAAGACCCACGGTAGCCAAGTATTGGTCAAGGCTTTATGTGAAGCTAGATTCACAGAAAACTTGCAGTTCAAGGCCGAGTCCACTGTTCAAGTTGCTTACTAGTGTAGCATAGAGTTTTAGGTGGAAGTTCAACTTAATAGTCTCCACTGCAGTACCGGTATATAAAACAATGTTTTGGTACCAAAGGCAAATTTTGTGTGCCTCTGGGATCTGGTGGGGGCTTGCTGGAATTTTTTCTATTTTGGGTGAGCCCAATAGCATTTTCAGAAATTTCTAATAAATCCTAGAGGCCCACTCAGCCCATTCGTGCAAGGAAAGAGGTGGAACTAAAGTTTAGTCCCACATTGCTAGTTTGGTGGGAGTTGGACCTCCTTATAAGGGAGGATGTTTTCCCACATGTATGAGCATGAGAACAAGAGGGACATTCACGCGCGCTCCTCCTCCACCGCCCGCCTCAACATGCCTCATCATGACGCGCTGCGAGTTGCGGGAATGAGCCAAGCCAATGTCTAAATTTTTGCCATGCACGACTGGTATGCGAAAGGTCACACGGAAGTTGAAAAGGATTTTGCTGTAGTGGAGACTGAATGCGAACGGCGCATCCCTTCAGCTGCTGGCTGTTCACTTTGCCTCCCTCTCTTCGTTTCATCTCCCGTCGCTGCCCTCTCACCTTCTTCTCCTCCTCCTCTAAAAGGGAGGTCACTCCTCCCAGAGAGACGCACCATAAGATCATCTCCCTTTTGCCACCAAGTTCCCGAGCAGTGCGCTGCTGCTACGTTCTTCCCCATCCCAGCTTGCGGCGTGCACCGCAGGTCGGGATAGTAGGCCTCCAAAACTGCACCTCTTTGAGTCCTATATGGGAGAAGGGTGATAAGGTTTTTGGGGAGCGCTCCGTGCGACTACTAACTTCTTTGTCACGGACGCCCCGGACTCCGACGACTACTTCCCCAACGACGACGTCTTCCCCGACGTCGACAACCTCCTCAACGACATGGCTGGCGAGGACACTGACCCCAAGTCCAGTGCTACTGCTGCCGCTGCCGTCCCGTACGTATTCTTGGTCTTTTTGTTAGAGGTCCTGACACAGTTCCTTGTTCTAGTGTCTGCCCTACATATGTTAGGTTCTACTTCATATATGCAACTTGATCTAATGTCTGTTCTAAATGTGTTCAGTTCAAGTTCATATATGCAGATGCTATTTACTTTCTCTCTGTCAGAGTGCATGACTTGCTTTATCTCTGCTATATTATTCATGCTTTATCTAGTATTTTCGTTAGTAAAATTATTTGGTAAATTGCTCATATTTCCAACAGATAATATGTGCATCGAAAGCAAAATAGTACATAATATATCTTTTCGAAAATTTTCTTCACATGTACGTCACTACTCTGTACAAATAAACTCAGTGTTACTTCCTCTATCTCAAAATAAGTGTCGTGTCTTTAGTTCACATTGATAATAATTATACAGGGAAAAATATAGGCTTACTACTGAAGATATGTGCAATGAAATCAAAATAGTACATAATATATCTATCTAAAAAAATTCTTCAAATGTACGTCACAGCTCCGTGCAAATAAACTTAGAATTACTATATTAAGAGACAAATATTCTATGATTTGACTACACAGAACATAAGATCCAACAATGGCCATGTAAATAATAACAAATTTTTTTGTATATGAATCAACCAAATCTAATTGTTGAATATGTAATTCAGCGAAGGGTTTCCTAAAGATTTCTAGAATTGGCCACGGTCAAGGAGCGTAAGAGGTTCTCCTAAATAGCCAAGTAAAAGGATTAGGATTGTAGAAAACGCATAGGAGCTCTCGGGGTGCTATGCACCTTGTATGAATAGTAAAATCAAAAAGAATTCTAGAATTTTTTTTAAATAAAATAATCAAAAACTTCAGGGTATCAAACTTGGTCATTCATTCTACTCACGTACAAAGTTTTGCCAAGAAATGGCATCCATGGTATTCTTAGTGAAGAAAATACAGTCCGATGTATGATTCATTCAAACAGTTTTTTAGGGATAATTTGTTTTATGCACCTAGTTGGGTCACACTCAGCAGGTTTAACCCTGGTTTTCGAAAACATTCATTCCCGCCCAAACCACTTTGCTCATCTTATGCTTTTGCCCTTTGACCGTCACTTTGAAAATGTCATCACAAATTTATACTAACTCAAAAAAATGCGAATAAGATATCAAAGTGTTCAGAAAAACATCATCTATATGTGCATGTCATTTGCATTCATGAAAAATATGTTGGGAAGTCCTCGTCTTAGTTTGAGCTCATATGATCTCAGCATGCATACTAAAATCTAAAAACTGGAAAAAAATTCTATAAAAAATTGATGGCAAACATAGACCAATATTTTGAGCGCTTTCCAAGTTTCATTAAGTACCGACTTTCGTGGAAGTCATGGCGAAAAAATAGAATTAGCACTCGGAAATGCTTTTGTTTTGGAGCATCGATTTTTTTGCCAGGACTTCCACGGATGTCATTCCGTTTTGAAACTTGGCAAGCTCTTAAAACATTGGTCAATGTTTTCCACCAAAAAATAGAATTTTCTGATTTTTTCCATATTTTACTGCTCATGTTGAGATCATATGAGCTCAAACTGAGATGGAGACTTTGAAAGTGCGTTATATCGACTAGAGGGGGGGTGAATAGGTGATTTTTAGGAATTCTTCACTGAGGAATTTCAGGGTGAGGAAATTCCTTAGCGAAGAACTACTTGCAGCGGAATAAGTACTTAGAAGTAAACATAACAGAACACAAGCATGGTCATCATGATGAAATGAAGACAAGCACAGAGTACGGAAAGCGTAAACACAAGATGACACAGGATGAAGACAAACAGACTGAAGAAATTGAACTGAGGAAATTGAGAAAGTCTTCAGTCAAAGTCTTCAAACAGATATGAACAAGCACTCAACACATAACTGAGGAAATGGAAGGGTTGAGGAAATGGAACTAGGTAGCTTGGTGAAGACAATGATTTGGTAGACCAGTTCCAACTGCTGTGACAGTTGTACGTCTGGTTAGGGCGGCTAGGTATTTAAACCCGAGGACACATAGTCCCAGACACCCAGTCCTGAACACGCAGTTCAGAACACTCAGACCTCACCGTATTCCCCTTGAGCTAAGGTCACATAGACCTCACCCAATCACTCGTGGTAAGTCTTCAGGTGACTTCCGAACCTTCACAAACTTGGTCACTCGGCGATCCACAATTCCACTTGGATGCTCTAGACCATTACGCCTAACCGTCTGGAAGATGCACAGTCTTCAAAGGTAATAAGCGTCGGATCCACGCAGGACCAATCTCTTCAGTGATGCTCAATCACTTGGGGTTTGTATGTGTTTGGGTTTGGGTTTTCCTCACTTGATGATATTCAGTCAAAGTCCTCGAAGGATGGGATGCTCTCAAATGACAAGTGTCAGTTTCTCTCAGAGCAGCCAACCAGCTAGTGGTTGTAGGAGGCGGCTATTTATAGCCTAGGGAGCAGCCTGACATGATAAGACATAAATGCCCTTCAATGATATGACCGGTAGGTGGGTAGATATTTTGGGACAGCTGGCACCAGGCACAACAACGGTCGGAAATTTGAGTATCAAATTCCTTAGGGATATCATGTTCCTCACTATGTAGGCAATCCGCACTAGCGAATTCCTAACTCCTTAGTTAGAACAAATTCCATAGAGACCAGAAGAACTTCGTCTCAGTCACTGAAGAATATTACTGAACTGTATGAGATTTCCAATGGCTTCACTCGAAGGGATTGGTAGGTGTAGGATTTTGAGTTGAGCATCACATGAAATTTTTTCCTTAGTATTTCCTCGACCCCATTTAACAGTATGGTGTTTCCTATGACTCAAGAAAGAGAAAATGAAACTACGAAAACAAAAGTCTTCACGCTTCATGTTCCTCGAGTGAATACCAAGTCTTCAAGGTCACACCAATTTCTTCACTTTCAAAGTCTTCAAAAAGTCTTCAGAAATCCAAAGTCTTCCGTCGAAGAACTTCATTTTTAGGGGTCGACTTTCTGTGTAAATATCAAACTCCTCATAGTCTTATAGACCTGTGTACACTCATAAACACATTAGTCCCTTAACCTATAAGTCTTCAATACACCAAAATCACTAAGGGGCACTAGATGCACTTACAATCTCCCCCTTTTTGGCGATTGATGACAATATAGGTTAAGTTTTCAACGGGGATAAACATATGAAGTGTAAATACTGATATTGAGGAATTTGATTGCAAGATATAGAAGAACTCCCCATGAAGATGTGCATAGTGAGAAATTTGCTTTTGAAGCATTGCACACTTTGAAGAATAGAATCATGGAGATCTCTCCCTATATCTTGTAATTCATACACGCATTTGACATAATATGAAGAATTTGAAATGCATGATGAAATATGGTGACTGAGTAATTCAACATGCGTGCATTAACATATATGAGGAATAAGCATGCAGAAAAACACATCAAAAGTATCAGAGCACCATCGGGTTTAAGTTTACAACTCGATCCAATAAAGTTTCAAAAGAACGAGAGTTGTAACTTAGCAAAAAAAATGCCCATATAAGATAGACCCGCTTGAAGACTAACTCAAATTTCTCCCCCTTTGTCATCAAATGACCAAAAGGATCGAAAATGAGGACTAACGCCCCTGAAGAATGTCAAGTTGATGAAGGAGCGCTAGCGTTGTTGGGGTCTTTTGTTGATGTAGGGCCTGCCGCAGTGTCGTCCAAGTCTTCATGCTCATCGGTGTCGCGCGATGAAGAATAAGAGCTGGCCACCAAGGAAGGGACCTTGACCTTCTTGAATTTCTTCGGTGGAGGTGCAGACCAGTCAAAATCTTCCTTGAGACCCATTTTCTTCAGATCTTCTTCACTATAGACATGGGACAGAATAGCCCAGGTGCGACCGAAAACCTCATGGAGGTAGTAGTGTTTTTTGTTCACTGCATTTTGTGTAGTAGTCATGTTGTGAAGAAATGAACCAAACTGACGCTTAACCCATTTATGGTTTCGATCCACCTTCTGGTGAAGACTAAGCAGAAGCTCACGGTCAGTCATCACACGAGGAGCAGTGGCTTGAGGATTTGGCTTGGAGGCATGGGCAACAGAATCATGAGTGGCAGAGTCATCATTTGTGGAATAAGATGTAGCTTTGCGAAACTGACCATCCAATGGACGAATACCTTCATCAATGACAGTAGGAGCCTTGCCTTTTTCATCAGTTGAAGAAAAAGTCTGCTTGAGGACTTCAATCGGGGGCAAGTAGCTGAGGTGATTCTGAAAATCAGCCTTGAAGTTGAGTGAAGACCTTGTCCTGAGGAATCTCATAATCCAAGGTGCATAAGGCTTCAGCTCAAACGGAGAAAGTGCAGCATTTACCAGAGTCCTCATGAAGAAATCGTGATAGTTGATAGGAATGCTATGAATGATGTTAGAAGATTCTTCATGATGCCAACTATTTCCTCATCAGATGAGTCGTGGCCTTTGATGGGACTCATTGTCCTCGTCAGAATGTGATAGACGGTTCTGGGCACATAGAGTAAATCCTTTACGAGGAATTTGGTCCTTGGGGCTTGACCGGGCTTCAGAGGCTTCATTAACACTTGCATGTAATGAGCAGTGAGTTCAGATTCTTGGTACAGGCAGCGAGCTCCTTCACTGGATGGACTGATGGGCAGGGCGTGAAGCAATTTAGAGGCCGGTGCCTTATAGTGAGTATTATCGGTCATCCAGTCCAAGACCCAGGTGTTGATATCTTCAGGATCACCTGTGATATGCAGTGTAGCGTAGAACTAAAGAATGAGCTCTTGATTCCAATCAACAATGTCAGTGCAAAAGTTGAGGAGGCCTGTGTCATGAAGCACATTGAGCACAGGAGTGAAACAAGGCAATGATTCCATGTCCACATGAGGAATATGCTCATGGTAGAAGATTTTGTCCTTGTTGAAAAGCAGTGAAGAATAGAAGTTGGCCTGGCTGGCAGTCCAGAAGTGCTTCCTTCTAAGACGAGCAGAATCATAAGGGTTGTAGTCAGTGAAGAACACGTGCTCACCGAAGAAATCATCAGCCTTGAATTTCTGCTTCTTTGAGAATGGATCCTTTGGCTTAGGGTGAGGAGTGTCAGTCAATTGCATCACAACCTCCGGGATCTCGATCTCAGGTTCCACAGGATGAGCAATTTCAGGTGCTTCTTCAGTGGTAGCTTGGGACTTCAATTCTTCATTTACATGTTCTTCAGCACTAGTGGCTGGAATTTCTTCATGGACAGACGGTGTGGCATGTGGTTCATCAGATCCCATTTGTACAGTAGTTACTGGGGACTGAGGAATTTGTTGCAATGGTGTGAAGAGTGGAGAGTTGGGGTGCTGACTTTCCCAAAAATCATCACTTAGCACGGGTGTGGTACAGCCAATGTCCACATATTCATCTTCCATTTCTTCAATGCCGGCCTCTTCAGCAGTAAACTGAGGCATAGGCGAGGAGACAACTAGTGTTGAAGGGATTGTATCCACTTCAATTTCTTCATCCATCTGCTCTGACGAAGCAGCAGAAGGAATGTCGTCATCGGATTCACTTGGAATCTCATATTCTTCATCAAAAGGAACAAGGTCCTTTGATGGCATGGTTGAGATAGGAAGAACATCAATTGGGTTTGCAAACAAGCTGGTCAAAGACTTCATCTTCTTCTGAGCTGAAGAATCTGATGCAGTTGATGCCTTCCTTTTCTTCACTACTGCATGCTCTGCAGCCTTAGTCTTCTTCACATCTGATGCAGATGGAAGGATCAGAGTTGGGGTAGGCGTAGGAGGAGCAGAGGAATTTGGTTGAATTTCTTCAGGCACAACTGAGGCAGTTGCCCTGACTTCTTCATTTTCTTCAGGCGCACCACTAGTGGATGCCCTGGCAATTTCATCAGTGGCTGGAATGCAGTCATCAGCCCTGGAATTAGCATTTTCTTCAGTAGCCTGATTGTCATCAGCGGCGCTGTCATTTTCTTCAGTCGGCTGAGCAGATGCTTCAGCTTGAGGAATTTCATGTTGCGTTGGGGCTGCAACAGTTGAAGTGAACTTTTCAGTCAACTTCACAAACCGAACTTTGGCTCCAAGCCAGTCAGCGTGGTATGCGTCAAATTCATCATTGAGTTTCTTGATCTCTGATTGAATTGTGACAAGCTCTTCAGTTGTCATAGAGACAACGTTCTTCTTTAGGAAGCGCTCCTTTTTGTATTGCGCCTTCTTGATTTGCCTGGCCTTTACAAACTTCCATTTCTCTTCTTGTATGAAGTGAGTCAACATATGACTTTGGCCAGGAGTTAGCTTGAAATCAGGCATAGGAGTATTTGGGTCCTTGTACCATAGGTCAATGTACTCAAGGATCAACTTTGGATCCAAAAGTAGAGGCACACTTGTGCCCTTGGCTCTAGCGACCTTGACTTGCCTGTCTCTGATGATTTTAGCAAGTTCCTCATCATCAGCTTCGTCTTCATCTGATGGTACTTGAAAAGCGACCTGCTTCTTCTGAGGACTTGGTCGAGAGCCTCGTCCAGCAGTTGCCTTGGTCTTCAACAGAGTGCGACCAGTTGAAGAATGCAGTGGTGCTGAGGAACTAGCAGATGCTCCTGAGGCAATAGAAATTCCCTTCGTCCTTTGGCATGTGGCGAGATGCGCAGGTGCTTAGGATTTTGTCGGAGCAGTTGAGGACTTGAGCAGAGGAGCTGAGGATTTTGAAGGAGCAGGAGCATCGTGAGGAATTTGCCGTGAGGGCTTTGAGGATCTGGCCGTGAGGGCATAGCTGAGGAACTTGGCCGTGAGGGCATTGAGGGAGAAGCACTTGGCTTGTGAGAAGGCTTCTTTGGCATGACCTTCTTTGGCTTGCTTGCAGAGGCCTCAGCAGTGGCAGCAGCAGCAGCAGAGTCTTCGTTGAATTTCCTCACTGCTTCTCTTGCTTGTCTGGCCAACTTGGCCTGGCGCTTGGACCATTCATCAGGATAATCCTCACCGCACTTGAGGCTGGTGGGATCTGCTTCTTGGCCAAGTGCCAACGGAGGTCTTGGGCATGGAGGATTTAGAGCGAATTTCTTCATGTATTTTGGAGTAAAATATCTGTACTCTCTCCACTCTCTTGCCCATCTCCTCTCTATTCTTTGGATGTGCACTTTGCGCTCATTCTTGGTTTCCTTTCCATGAGTGGCCTCATCAGGAGTGCAATAGTCCTTGTATATGTCATCAGGGATCTCAAAAGAAGTATTGACCTCAAGCCTCTTTCCTCCTTTCTGTGGCTTCTTACCGTCAGTCATTTTCTTCAGTTGAGGAATTTGAACAATGGAATTCTCTAAAGATGTATGCAACTTTTCTTCGAGGAACGCTGCAAATGAGTTAAGTTGATGAGAACCTAGTGATTCAGCAGCTGACATGAGTACCTGTGAACAGAATATAGTTGCGAGGAATTTGGAGAGGTCATATGCGTTCTCAGGGGTTTTTCAAAAAGAACAAGTTTGAGGAATTTGACCAGATGAGTCTTGAAGAATTTCACTATGCATTCTTTGTCTTAGGTTCCAGAGATGTATAGATCGAAAATGCACACATTTGAGGAATCTTGAAGAAAAACATAGCTTAGAGAAACGAATCAAGAACATATGACATGTGAGGTGTTTTAGTGTGTGAAGATATAAAGAAAACACCTTTGAGGATTTTGTAGAAATCATTTGTAACATCCCAAATTTTCAATTTGGAATGTTATACATTAGATCATCATGCATATCATATTTTATTTGCTTTGGGTTTTGATCCTAGAAAATTCTAAGCAACTCAAGGACCCACGGAGAGAGTTGGGGATTTCGTTATTTTCATATTTGAGTTTTTCTCAAATTTTGAGAATAGGATCATTTGATTTTAATAATTTTATCATCAATTATTTCTATTACAAAAATATGAGAGAGGGAATAAAATGACTTTCCCAAAATATAGAAATATTGAGGATTTAATAAAAAAATCAAATAGTTTTATTTCAGAGTTTTTTTTTGTTGTTTTTATTTGAATTAGGAAAAATGCGCGTTTTTCAAAATTGCATTTAGGGCCCAAATAAATGTTCACTTTGTCGGGCTTGATTTTAGAAGCCCGGGAAAATTTATTTCGGGATTTTTGGAGTCCGTTTAGTATTTCTTTTTATTTTTTTCTTCCGAGCGTAATTATTTAAAAACAAAACGCAACCGACTTTGGGCCGTACTCGGCCAGGACTCCGCCTGGCCGGGGCCTTTATAAGCCGGGGCAAGCCAGCCCGAAGGCCCAGCCGCCCCGAAACCCTAGCCGCGCCCAGCCCCAGCCCCGCCGCCGCCAGCCGCGGCCGCTGCCGCCCCGCCAGCCGCGGCCGCGGCCGCCCCGCCGCCGATCCGCCGGAGCCGTGCGTCGCCCGAGGTTCGCCGCACCTCGAAATCCGTGCCATTTTTTTTAAATTTTTTTCCGTTCGTCGTTTTTCTTTTTCGTCAGATTTTTCCGCGTTTATTTTCTGATCGCGATTTCTGATCTGATTTTCGTTTTAGTTTAACTTTTCGCTCGTTTATCGGAATCAGGCGATTCAAGCGCCTGGAGTTTTGTCTCGAAACCCTCTATCCGAATAATTAAATTAAACAAGTTTTTGCTACTGTAAAATTTGACTTAGGTTTAGATTACTAGAACGAAGTTGTTTTCTTTCGCCGTTTGACTTTCTTTGCTTCGTTCGATTTGATTCTTTTGCCAACCGGAGTTCTTAAGTGGAACCTTCTGGTTAGATCTCTTATTTGAGTTTTACCTATGCATTAGATGAGTACTTATTGTATGCTTGTTTGTTTGCCTGCGATAGAGTACCCGGAGTGCGCCGCCTGTTACTTCAAATCGTTAGGTTTCACAGATCATCAGCAAGGCAAGTAACACTTTGATCATACCTTTTCTACAACCCAGTTTTTTTTGCATTAGATAAATCTTCACACATTGCATGATTAGGATCTAATTAAACTATGGGATGGGAAGTAGATGAGGTAGTACCTATTACCTGTTTATTATCAAACCTTTGGGAGTTACTTCTACGTTTGCTTATTATGCCATGCTATGCTAGTAGACGTGGATTGGGTGAGTGAAATCCATGACAGATGTGAGATTGATAATTAATGGTTTATCTAAGGTGGCAACTTAAATACACATCTGGGTGGATTGAGGCACCTGGGTATTCCAGGACATGCCTGTTTTCTTTTGGACCGCCACCCAGACTCAAAGGGATCATGAGATTTTTCAAACTAGAAACTTCCGTGTGCAGCCACAAGCCATTATGGGCTCTGGCATAGTTGATTAAGTCGTGCGAACTCTTACAGGGTAGACTAGCAGATGTAGGAGAAAGTAGGTGTACCGGTCTATCCATCGTAAGGTGCTAGCGCTTCTGAAAGACTATGTCTCGGTCATCCGTTTCTCAAACACCATGTAGTGCGAGAAATCCAATGGAGGCGATCGAGTCTTGTGGGGAAAAGTGCGCAAACCTCTGCAGAGTGTAACAAACTAATCATGATTAGCCGTGTCCCCGGTTATGGACATCTTGAGTATCTAGTATCTGGATTATCATGTGAATCTCAACATGTTACTCTAAAACTAATATTGTTGGGTTAATGATGATGCTTAATTGGGATTGAGAATGCTGTCAACCATTCTCAATGTTTAACAACCACCATGATAGTAATTAAATTTATTCCTTTTGAAGTAGGGAAAAATTGGCTTTATGCAAAACTGTAACCATAGAGCTTTCCACCAGCCAAATATGCATATAGTATAGCTGTTGCATTCCATTACTCTCTATGTGTTACCTTGCCAGCATATTCCATGTGCTGACCCGTTTTCGGGCTGCAACGTTAATGTTGCGGACTTTTCAGACGACGATTAAGGAGTTTTAGGTCGTGGTTCTATACTCAGTGATGCTGTTGGAGTTGATGGACTCACTTATGTTCTAAGCCTTCCACTGTTATCGTAATTAGATGGCCTTAAGCCATATTTATTGTAATAAGTTCTCTTTTGAGACACTCAATGTAATAAGTGTGTGATTGCTACACTGCTATAAATCCTCCGAGTACTGTGTGGTGTTAGCATTACTGATCCAGGGATGACACCGGAGCACAAAGATCAGACTTTTTGAGGTCTGGTCACTACAGAGATGGTATCAGAGCACACGCTGACTGTAGGACACGACCACTAAGCTAAAGACCTAGATCACTACTCACTCTCTTCTCTTCTGACCTCTCATCTTTTCTACTCTTTAGGATGGCGGGCGCAAGGAACAAGTTCACCCAACCGGATGAAGATACACCCTTTGGACGCCACTTGAAGGAAGTCACTAGATACCTGAACATAGGAGTACCAAGCTTCACGGGAACCTACAACGCCACTTTACCTGAAGAAGAGCACTGGATGATTCAAGTTCAAATCCCAGGAAGGACGTTCATGCCAGTCACTGAGCCCATAGAGTTTTCTTTTGATGCACCAACTTGGAGTCTAGGAAAGAGCATGGCAGCTCACATCGCCATGGGACGCATTGGAGAAGTCTACCACAAGGATCTCAAGGATACTATCTACCAGATTTGCAGGCGCCGAGATGAACACTGGGAGATGATTAACACCAGGAAAGATAGATCAATTGCAGCTTTTATTCAGGAGTTAAATCAGCACATTCGACGATAGGAGAATCAGATGTGCGCCGACATGATAGATCTGAAGAAGGCTAAGACTAGAATCAAGGAACTGGAGGAAGAACTCAAGGCTACATGTGAAGATTATGAAGAAGAAATTGAAGTATTGGTGGATAAGAATGCCGACCTAACTATGAAGCTAGCAGTATTTATGGGAGGCCCGACACCAGTAGATGAAGACGAAGAACCCAAGGAGATTAGCCTGGAAGACTACATCATCATCGACGGCACCGACTCGGAAGCAGATAGTAGCGATGATGACTATGTTGATGAAGCAGGAGCAGATATCATGGAGTCTACAACCGTAGAATATTTCTAGTAGACCACCTCATCAGTAGTAGTAGTCCACCATGTAAATATAGTAGTCCGAGCACTTTGCGATAGTTAGATCGATTGTATGCCTTTGTTTGTTTGAATGAAGTGAATTGTTTGCTTTTGCCTCATGTGCATATGGGTAGTGTTTTCTCTTTAGACCCCCTCTATTCTTATATCTCATCTTTTCTAAACCCTCAGATGCCTCCGAGATGTGACCCCGGATTTGCCTTCCTGCCGGAGCTCACCCAGTTGATCCAGCAGCAGAACACCTTGATGCAGTTGCTAGTCCAGAATCAGGGGAACAACAACAACAACAACCCACCACCACCACCACCACCTGTTGACCACTTAGCCCGTTTTCTTAGGCTGAATCCGCCGGTGTTTTCCAGTAGCACCGAGCTGATAGTAGCAGATGATTGGCTCCGCAAGACAGCTAGGGAGTTGACCACAGCAGGATGCACAGATGTGGAGAAGGTTAAGTTTGCCGCACATCAGTTAGAAGGACCCGCAACATCATGGTGGGAGAATTTCACAGCCACCTTTCCAGTCGACACTGTCACATGGGATCAATTTCAGCAGGCTTTCCGTACTGCCCATGTTTCAGCAGGAGCAATGGCCATGAAGAAGCGTGAGTTTCGTAACTTGCGCCAAGGAGGACGGACAGTTGGCCAGTATGTGGAGGAGTTTAGTAAGCTAGCACGTTATGCCCCAGATGACGTTGCTACGGATGCAGCTAAGCAGGAGAAGTTCCTGGAAGGACTGAATGATGAGTTGAGTATGCAGTTGATGGTAGCCACCTTCAACAACTACCAGGAGTTGGTAGATCGTGCTCTTATGATTGAAGGGAAGCAGCAGCAAATTGAGAACCGCAAGAGGAAGTATGGACAAGGAAAGTATAATTCAGGAGCTCAGCAGAAGCCACGTTTTTTCAGCATACCCATGGAGTAGGTAGCTCGCACAATCACAATGGCACCAAGAATGGTAATGGGAATGGAGGAAGCAATGGCCAGAACCGCAACACCCCATCAACCCCAGCCAAGAGAGATCTGAGTCAAGTCACCTGTTTCAAGTGTTCCAAGACCGGACATTATGCCAATGAATGTCCTGAAGGCCAAAACGGCAATGGAAGCTCTGGAAAGAAGCCGAACCCTTTCAACAGGGGACAGGTGAACCACGTTAATGTGGAGGAGGTTGAAGCTCAGCCCGATGCAGTAATAGGTAAATTTTTGGTTAAGTCATTTACTGCACTCGTTCTTTTTGATATTGGAGCATCGCATTCATACATATCAAGGGGATTTGTGGAAAAGTATAGCCTACCCACTAGGGTTCTCAAAACACCTATGCTAGTAAGCTCACCAGGAGCAGAGTACATGGCAGTCAAGGATGTTTTCAAGTGCCATTAAGTATAGGACGACATGTTTTCCCAACAGATTTAATTATTCTGGAATCCCAAGGTCTGGATGTGATTCTTGGTATGGATTGGCTGTCGATGTATGGAGGAAACATCGATTGTGCTAGTAAGTCAATTTGCTTACCACCCCAGAAGGAAGAAGGATCAAGTATGTATCCCGACATGCGCCAAACAAGACACAAGTAAATTCATTAACAGGAGTTGTGCAGGAGGAAGTACCAGTGGTAAGGGAATTCCCTGATGTATTTCCAAAGGAGTTGCCAGGCATGCCACCGGATAGAGATATTGAGTTCTTGATTGAGCTATTGCCAGGCACAGGGCCAATATCAAAGAGACCATATAGGATGCCAGCAAAGGATTTGGTGGAAATTAAGAAACAGATTGAGTTACTGGATAAAGGTTACATTTGCCCAAGTTTTTCACCTTGGGGATCACCAGTACTATTAGTAGAGAAGAAGGATGGATCTTTAAGGATGGTTGTTGATTATCGAGGATTGAATGAAGTAACAATCAAGAACAAGTACCCGCTACCAATGATCAATGATCTGTTTGATCAATTGCAAGGAGCTAAAGTGTTTTCCAAGATCGATTTGCGATCAGGGTACCACCAGTTGAAGATTCGAGAACAGGATATTCCGAAGACAGCTTTTACCACCAGGTATGGGCTGTATGAGTATACCGTTATGTCATTTGGTCTGACTAACGCGCCTGCCTATTTTATGAACATGATGAACAAAGTGTTTATGGAGTTTTTGGATAAGTTCGTCGTAGTGTTCATTGATGATATCCTGGTTTATTCAAAGAATGAAGAGGAACATAAGGAGCATTTGCGTTTGGTACTT
Source organism: Triticum urartu (assembly GCF_003073215.2). Taxonomy (NCBI): domain Eukaryota; kingdom Viridiplantae; phylum Streptophyta; class Magnoliopsida; order Poales; family Poaceae; genus Triticum; species Triticum urartu. The sequence continues at coordinate 252,348,567 of NC_053022.1, read as the reverse complement.
GGAAAGCTCAGAGAACACCAATTATATGCCAAGTTCAGCAAATGTGAGTTTTGGTTGAAGGAAGTAGGATTCCTCGGACACGTTATACCTGGAGACGGTATAGCTGTTGATCCCACTAAAGTTGATACCGTGACCAAGTGGGAAGCCCCAACTACCGTTGGAGAGATCCGGAGTTTTCTTGGACTCGCAGGATACTACCGGAGGTTTATTGAATTTTTTTCAAAGATTTCGAAGCCTATGATGGAGTTGTTGAAGAAAGATACCAAGTTCAAATGGACTGAGCAGTGTGAGGCTAGTTTCCAGGAGTTGAAGAAACGCTTGGTTACCTCACCAGTGTTGATTTTGCCAAATCAGACCAAGGATTATGAGGTGTATTGCGACGCTTCACGTCGAGGACGTGGAGCAGTGCTTATGCAGGAAGGGAGAGTTGTTTCATATGCCTCAAGACAACTAAAGCCCCATGAGTTGAATTATGCTACGCATGATTTGGAGTTAGCAGCCGTAGTGCATGCCTTGAAGACATGGAGACATTTCCTCATCGGAAATCATTGTGAGGTGTACACGGATCATAAGAGTTTGAAGTACATTTTCACACAGAAGGAGTTGAACCTCAGACAAAGGAGATGGTTGGAGCTCATCAAGGATTATGATATGAGATTGCATTATCATCCCGGGAAGGCTAATGTAGTAGCTGATGCATTAAGCCGCAAGAGCCATGTCAATACGTTAATGACGGGAGAAATACCCAAGGAGTTAGCAGAAAATCTTCGTGAACTATGTTTGGAAATAGTTCCGAGAGGCTATGTAGCAGCGTTGGAGATTCAGTCAACTTTGATGGACAGAATCAGGGAAGCTCAGAAGACTGACAAGGAGATTGCTTCCATAAAGGAGAAAATGAAAGAAGGAAAAGCTAAAGGATTTCGTGAGGATGAGCACGATACCCTATGGTTTGAAGACCGTGTCTATGTGCCCAATGACCCGGATATCAGGAAGTTAATTCTGCAAGAGGCCCATGATTCACCCTATTCGATTCACCCAGGGAATACCAAGATGTATCTGGATTTGAAGGATATTTTCTGGTGGACCGGAATGAAGAAAGAAATAGCAGAGTATGTAGAAGTTTGTGATGTATGCCAGAGAGTAAAGGCAGAGCATCAGAAGCCAGCAGGATTGTTACAACCATTGCCGATACCCGAATGGAAGTGGGATAAGTTAGGCATGGATTTTATCACGGGATTGCCCAGGACTCGTTCAGGCTATGACTCGATTTGGGTTGTAGTCGATCGATTGACGAAAGTAGCTCATTTCATCCCAGTAAAGACCAATTATACCAGTGCTAAGTTGGCAAAGATATACATGACCAGGATCGTATGTCTGCATGGAGTTCCGAGGAGTATCATATCAGATAGAGGAACCCAGTTTACCTCAAAGTTCTGGAAGCAGTTGCACGAAACTTTGGGAACCAGGCTAGAATTCAGTACAGCTTTTCATCCGCAGATAGATGGACAGACCGAGAGAGTCAATCAGATTTTGGAGGATATGCTGAGAGCTTGTGCGCTAGATTATGGATCTAGTTGGGACGATAATTTGCCATATGCAGAGTTCTCTTACAACAACAGTTACCAAACCAGTTTGAAGATGGCCCCTTTCGAAGCTTTGTACGGAAGAAGGTGCAGGACACCGCTGTCGTGGGACGAAGTCGGAGACCGCTAGTTGTTTGGACCTGACTTGATTAAGGAGTCTAAACAGAAAGTGAAGTTGATTCGCGATAGGCTCAAGGTAGCCCAGTCCAGACAGAAGAGTTATGCAGATTCTAAACGCAAGGAGACAGTTTACGAAGTTGGAGACAGAGCTTATCTTCGAGTATCTCCACTTCCGGGAACAAAGCGTTTTGGAGTTAAAGGGAAGTTAGCGCCACGATTTGTAGGACCATATCGAATTTTGGAGCGTATGGGAGAAGTGGTCTACAAGTTGAAATTGCCCGAAGGATTGTCAGGAGTTCATGATGTGTTCCACGTTTCCCAGTTAAAGAAGTGTCACGCGGAGATGGCTGACATACCATTGAGAGACACAGTGCCTTTGGAAACTATTCAGTTGGATAACGATTTGACCTACGAGGAGAAACCAGTTAAGATCCTCGAGTTTGCCAGCCGAGTTACTCGCAGCAAAGTTATCAAGTTTTGCAAGGTTCAGTGGGGCCACCACACGGAGGATGAAGCCACCTGGGAACGAGAGGAAGATTTGCTCAAAGACCACCCTCACCTATTTTCTAGCCAACCCGAATCTCGAGGGCGAGATTCATCTTAAGGGGGGGTAGGTTTGTAACATCCCAAATTTTCAATTTGGAATGTTATACATTAGATCATCATGCATATCATATTTTATTTGCTTTGGGTTTTGATCCTAGAAAATTCTAAGCAACTCAAGGACCCACGGAGAGAGTTGGGGATTTCGTTATTTTCATATTTGAGTTTTTCTCAAATTTTGAGAATAGGATCATTTGATTTTATTATTTTATCATCAATTATTTCTATTACAAAAATATGAGAGAGGGAATAAAATGACTTTCCCAAAATATAGAATATTGAGGATTTAATAAAAAAATCAAATATTTTTATTTCGGAGTTTTTTTTGTTGTTTTTATTTGAATTAGGAAAAATGCGCATTTTTAAAAATTGCATTTAGGGCCCAAATAAATGTTCACTTTGTCGGGCTTGATTTTAGAAGTCCGGGAAAATTTATTTCGGGATTTTTGGAGTCCGTTTAGTATTTCTTTTTATTTTTTTTCTTCCGAGCGTAATTATTTAAAAAAAACGCAACCGACTTTGGGCCGTACTCGGCCAGGACTCCGCCTGGCCGGGGCCTTTATAAGCCGGGGCAAGCCAGCCCGAAGGCCCAGCCGCCCCGAAACCCTAGCCGCGCCTAGCCCCAGCCCCGCCGCCGCTGCCGCCCCGCCACCGATCCGCCGGAGCCGCGCGTCGCCCGAGGTTCGCCGCATCTCGAAATCCGTGCCGTTTAAAAAAAAATTCCGTTCGTCGTTTTTCTTTTTCGTCGGATTTTTCTGCGGTTATTTTCTGATCGTGATTTCTGATCCGATTTTCGTTTTAGTTTAACCTTTCGCTCGTTTATCGGAATCAGGCGATTCAAGCGCCTGGAGTTTCGTCTCGAAACCCTCTATCCGAATAATCAACTTAAACAAGTTTTTGCTACTGTAAAATTTGACTTAGGTAAAGATTACTAGAACGAAGTTGTTTTCTTTCGCCGTTTGACTTTCTTTGCTTCGTTTGATTTGATTCTTTTGCCAATCGGAGTTCTTAAGTTGAACCTTCTGGTTAGATCTCTTATTTGAGTTTTACCTATGCATTAGATGAGTACTTATTGTATGCTTGTTTGTTTGCCTGCGATAGAGTACCCGGAGTGCGCCGCCTGTTACTTCGAATCGTTAGGTTTCACGGATCATCAGCAAGGCAAGTAACACTTTGATCATACCTTTTCTACAACCCAGTTTTTTTTGCATTAGATCAATCTTCACACATTGCATGATTAGGATCTAATTAAACTATGGGATGGGAAGTAGATGAGGTAGTACCTATTACCTGTTTATTATCAAACCTTTGGGAGTTACTTCTACGTTTGCTTATTATGCCATGCTATGCTAGTAGACGTGGATTGGGTGAGTGAAATCCATGACAGGCGTGAGATTGATAATTAATGGTTTGTCTAAGGTGGCAACTTAAATACACATCTGGGTGGATTGAGGCACCTGGGTATTCTAGGACATGCCTGTTTTCTTTTGGACCGCCACCCAGACTCAAAGGGATCATGAGATTTTTCAAACTAGAAACTTCCGTGTGCAGCCACAAGCCATTATGGGCTCTGGCATAGTTGATTAAGTCGTGCGAACTCTTACAGGGTAGACTAGAAGATGTAGGAGAAAGTAGGTGTACCGGTCTATCCATCGTAAGGTGCTAGCGCTTCTGAAAGACTGTGTCTCGGTCATCCGTTTCTCAAACACCATGTAGTGCGAGAAATCCAATGGAGGCGATCGAGTCTTGTGGGGAAATGTGGGCAAACCTCTGCAAAGTGTAACAAACTAATCATGATTAGCCGTGTCCCCGGTTATGGACATCTTGAGTATCTAGTATCTGGATTATCATGTGAATCTCAACATGTTACTCTAAAACTAATATTGTTGGGTTAATGATGATGCTTAATTGGGATTGAGAATGCTGTCAACCATTCTCAATGTTTAACAACCACCATGATAGTAATTAAATTTATTCCTTTTGAAGTAGGGAAAAATTGGCTTTATGCAAAACTGTAACCATAGAGCTTTCCACCAGCCAAATATGCATATAGTATAGCTGTTGCATTCCATTACTCTATGTGTTACCTTGCCAGCATATTCCATGTGCTGACCCGTTTTTGGGCTGCAACGTTAATGTTGCAGACTTTTCAGACGACGATTAAGGAGTTTTAGGTCGTGGTTCTATACTCAGTGATGCCGTTGGAGTTGATGGACTCACTTATGTTCTAAGCCTTCCGCTGTTATCGTAATTAGATGGCCTTAAGCCATATTTATTGTAATAAGTTCTCTTTTGAGACACTCGATGTAATAAGTGTGTGATTGCTACTCTGCTATAAATCCTCCGAGTACTGTGTGGTGTCAGCATTACTGATCCAGGGATGACACCGGAGCACAGAGATCAGACTGTTTGAGGTCTGGTCGCTACATCATTTGAATCAAAGAGGGCAGTAAAAGTAACTTTTAATTACCCTGTACGAAGAACACGACGAACTGGGAAGTGGAGATGTGAAGTTCGTCAGTGCAGATCTTCCACGCCCTAACTCGGTAGAGGAAGACAGCTACGACGGTGGCGGAATGAAGAAATCCGCGGCCGGCGTGAGTACGATGGTGACGAGGTCGAGGCAGTGAAGCTCTTCCTCACCGGCGGCGATGAAGTAGCCGCGGCGCTAGGGTTTGAGAAGCTCGAGCTGGAGTGAGGTCGAGCGGAGTAAAAGAGAAGTGAGGAAGGGGAGGGGGTATTTATAGCCATGGTGAAAAACTGTTCGCCCGAAGAATTCAGACGAACATGCCCCTGACCCTTCTCATTCGCTTTACATGTGTCACCCACGTACTGAGAAGTGGAGATCGTGGGTGAATGGATACGTGTTGTCGTGGGATGTGGAACGGGTTGAGCAGCAAAGCCGAAAATTTAGATAAGATAGGTTTTAAAGTTCCATTCGCAATTTCTTCAGCTGACAAGGACATAGTGAAGATTTTGAACTAGTTTCAAATAGAACGCACATGAAGAATTTGTGAATAGAATGGGTTGAGTTTAGCATAGAGGGGGTAGGGTCTGATCACATTCACTTAGTAGAAAAAGCAACTTGAGGAATTTGCCATAAGTGAAAGCTGTAGAGGACATAAAATCATATATATATAGCCAATGAAGAAAAACGTCGGAAACAGTGAAGACAATGCAAAGTTGAAAAACAACTGAGAATTTTCAAAGAACTGAGGAAAAGCTCAATTGAAGATTTTCAACTTTTGGTGGTGGCGTGACCCACCGTATAAGAATGATGAGTTTAGACACCACGTACAATTGTCGTAGGGTTCTGAGAATCAAATTCTTCGTTAATTTCTTCACACTTAGAGTGTTAGTCTTCATTGATTGAAGAAAAACGTTTCTTCATGTGTTGCACATCTAAGTTATCAATTTTGCATAAGTGTTAGGATGAGTGTCCTTTTCAAAGAACATTCGAAGATTCTAAGATATTTAGCTCACACCGCAACTTGCTAAATCTCTTCTCATCCAAGGGCTTTGTGAAGATATCGGCTAGCTGTTCTTCAGTCTTCACATGCTCAATAGAAATGCCGCCCTTCAACACATGATCACAAAGAAAATGATGACGAATCTGAATATGCTTTGTCTTCGAGTGCTGAACTGGGTTGTGAGCAATCTTGATGGCACTCTCATTGTCACAGAAGAGAGGCACATTCTTCACGTTGACGCCGTAGTCCTTGAGAGTTTGCTTCATCCATAGAAATTGAGCACAATAAGAACCAGCAGCAATGTACTCAGCTTCAGCAGTAGACAGAGATACGCGGTTCTGTTTCTTCGAGGACCAACAGACCAAAGTCGTCTGAGGAAATGACATGTACCAGATGTTGACTTGCGGTCCACACGATCACCAGCATAGTCAGAGTCAGAATATCCAATGAGATCAAACGCCGAGCCCTTGGGGTACCATAATCCATGTGTTGGTGTGTGAGCTAATATCGAAGAATATGTTTCACAGCCTTATGGTGTGATTCCTTCGGTGTACCTTGAAATCGGGCACACATGCAAACACTAAGCATTATATCTGGCCTAGATGCACATAAGTACAATAAAGAACCAATCATGGAGCGGTATACCTTTTGATCGAAGTCAATACCATTTTCATCAGTGCATAGATGTCCATTTGTGGGCATAGGAATTTTGACGCCTTTGCAATCTTGCATGCTGAATTTCCTCAGTACATCCTTGAGGTATTTCTCCTGAGATATGAATATGCCATTGCATTGTTGATGAATTTGAAGACCTAGGAAGAATTTCAATTCTCCCATCATAGACAATTCATATTCCTCCCTCATCATATAACCAAATTCATCAGTATAACGTTGGTCAGTACAGCCAAAGATAATATCATCAACATATATTTGGCACACAAATAGTTCACCATCATAAGATTTAGTGAAAAGAGTATGGTTGAGTGAACCGGGTTTGAAGCCTTTCTTCACGAGGAATTCCTTTAAAGTATCATACCACGCCCGTGGGGCCTGCTTGAGGCCATAGAGGGCCTTATTTAGTCCGAAAACTTTGTCAGGATGCTTTGGATCTTCAAAACCTGGGGGTTGAGCAACATATACTTCTTCCTCAAGCTTACCATTGAGGAATGCACTTTTCACATCCATTTGATATGAAGTGATATCATGATGGTTAGCATAAGCAAGTAATATGCGAATAGCCTCAAGTCTAGCAACAGGTGCAAAAGTTTCATCGAAGTCAATTCCTTGAACTTGTGTGTAGCCTTGAGCTACAAGCCGTGCTTTATTCCTCACCACAAGGCCATTTTCATCTTGCTTGTTGCGGTAGATCCACTTTGTGCCGATGATATTGTGCTTGCGAGGATCTGGACGTTTGACCAGTTCCCAGACATTGTTGAGCTCGAACTGATGTAATTCTTCTTACATGGCCTGAATCCACTCAGGCTCCAGAAATGCTTCATCTACCTTAGTGGGCTCTGTGGTAGAGACGAAAGCAAAGTGCCCACAAAAGTTAGATAAATGTGAAGCTCTTGAGCGTGTGAGAGGACCTAGAATGTTGATGTCGCTGATGATTTTCTCAATTTGCACTTCATTTGCGACGCGAGGATGAGCGGGTTGACGTTGTGGAATTTGATCAGCATTTTCTTTAGCACCATTTTCCTCAGGTGCATTAGCATGACGTTCCTCATGCTCTGGAATAACTTCTTCAGCTGATTCTTTAGTAGGAATGACATCCTCTATAGCCTTGAAGTTGATAGATTCCTCGGGAGGTATTTCATCTGTCACAGGAGGTAGGTGCTCTCTTTACGAGCCATTAGTCTCATCGAACCGCACATCTACAGTTTCAACAACCTTGTGATGACAGGTGTTGAAGACTCTGTAGGTGTGCGAGTCCTTACCATAACCAAGCATAAAACCTTCATGTGCTTTCAGTGCAAATTTAGAACTGTGATGAGGATCTCTAATCCAACATTTAGCACCGAAGACTTTGAAATAACTCACATTGGGTTTCTTGTCAGTGAGGAGTTCATATGCAGTCTTCTTGAAGAATTTGTGAAGATATACTCTGTTGATGATGTGGCACGCAGTATCAATTGCCTCAGGCCAGAAGCGAGGAGGCGTCTTGTACTCATCAAGCATAGTGCGGGGCATCTCAACAAGAGTCCTGTTCTTGCGCTCCACAACACCATTTTGCCGAGGAGTATAAGGATCAGATAACTCCTGAGTAATACCAAGTTCATCAAGATAGTCATCAAGGCCAGTGTTCTTGAACTCAGTTCCATTATCACTCCTGATGTGCTTGATCTTCACACCAAAGTTGGTTGAAGCCCTCGAGGAAAATCATTTGAAGACTTCCTGCACTTTAGTTTTGTAAGTGATAATATGGACCCATGTATATCGAGAGTAATCATCAACAATGACAAAGCCATATAAGGATGCAGCATTAGTAAATGTGGCATAGTGAGTGGGGCCAAAGAGATCCATGTGAAGCAATTCAAATGGTCGAGTAGTAGTCATGATAGTCTTCGCTGGATGCTTGTCCTTAGTCATCTTTCCAGCTTCACAGGCTCCGCATAAGTGATCCTTGAGGAATTTGACATTTTCAATGCCGATGACATGCTTCTTCTTCGCGAGCGTGTTCAGATTCCTCATGCAAGCATGACCAAGTTGTCGATGCCATAGCCAGCCTTCTGAAGCTTTTGCAAGTAGACATGTAGCAGGTTGTGGTCCTGTAGAGAAATCAACAATATACAAATCTCCTCTCCTAAAGCCTTTGAAGACTTTGAAATTGTCAGCTTGCATGAAAACAACACAACGATACTTGCCAAAGACAACCACCATATCAAGATCACAAAGCATTGAGACAGACATGAGGTTGAACCCTAAGGACTCAACAAGCATGACTTTGTCCATGTGTCGATCCTTTGAGATTGCAACCTTACCTAGACCCAATACCTTGCTTTTGCCTTTGTCAGCGTAGGTGATGTGCTTTAGCTGTGATGGAGATAAAGCAATGTCCATCAATAAGCTCTTGTCACCAGTCATGTGATTTGTACATCCTCTACCGAGGACCCACTCAGCGGCTTTGGGTTGATCATCCTGCAGATGAATTAGTGCAACTTACGAACTCATATACTTCATCAGTGAAGAATATGACATCAATTTCATCAAACAATAGAATAGATAAAATAGTATGAGGACGTGAGAAATGAAAATTCATTTCTTCATGATTAGCTTGCGTCCTTTCAAGCATATTCAGGTCTCCAGCAAATTCATCAGACGTTTAAGTTCGTCTGGAGACCTGACCCTGCATATGAGGTTAGTTCTTTTTCTTCACCACCCACATCTGAAGGGGTGGCAAAGATTTCATCATTCTACGAGCTCCATAAGAGAAAGGTGGCATAGATGCCAATCCACTTCGTTTCACATAAGAGTGGTTAGGGTAAGCATAAGAGAAAGCAGAGAAATTCTTTGAGGACTTATGAACATAATGATTTGAAGAATAATGCACATATCCATAATCCTTAGATCTTCCCTGCGAAACAGAGTTGTTAGCATGATGATAATCATATGAGAACTTTGATCCTTTTGAGGAATTTGATCCACATGAAGAATTTGGTTCGTATGAGGACTCGGATCCATATGAAGAATTTGGTCCATATGAAGAATTTGGTGCATATGAAGATTTTGATCTGGGGTTCCTATTCTTCACAGGTGGCGTCATGATGACATTCACCTGAAGATTTTCAAGGCATCTTTTGGGAACCCAGATTTTCTTCATAGGAGGACCGTTCCTATAGTTAGTGCCAACATATCTAGCAAACACTTCACCATTCTGATTTTTGAACAGTTTATAGTTGGAGTCAAATGACTCATCAGAAGAATATGAATATTCACACATAAAGCCAGATAAGGTAGATGGATCCACTGAAGGTCCCTTTGCAGCAACCCATGAGGTTTTGGGATACTGCTCAGGTTTCCAGTAGGTCCCATCAGCATTGATTTTCCTCTCAAAGGCAATACCCTCTTTCCTAGGGTTTCTATTGAGGATCTGCTTTTTAAGCACGTCACAAAGAGCCTAATGCCCTTTGAGGCTTTTGTACATGCCTATCATATACAATTCCTTCAGCCCTGCATCATCAGTAATACTGGCAATGTCCTCAGATGAGGAATTAGTGATAGTAGAGGCAGTTGAAGAATTTGCAGTAATGGAAGTATTTGAGCATTCAAGTGAAGAATTAGCAGTTTCACATTCAATGCACTTCAAACATGGATGAACAAATTCATCCTGAGTAGCGCTGATCTATTGAGCGAGTAATGAATCACGCTCCTTCTGAAGATCTTCATAACTCACTCTTAACTGCTCAAGGTCTTGCTTTCTTTGAAGAAATTCATAAGAAAGCTTCTCATGATCAGATAGGAGAGTGCTATGATGACCTTGAAGATTGTCAAACTTGGACTGGAGTCTTTGAAGATTTTCAGTCAAGATTTTAGTGCGATCCATTTCCTCACCCAACATATCATCGCTTTTATCTAGCATATTTTGAACCTTTTCAAGAGCCTTTTGCAGTTTCACAACAATCTTAGCAAGTTTAGAGTAGCTGGGTTTGAGGTTTTCATCAGATTCATCCTCACTAGATTCAGAGGAGGGATATTTGAGTACCTTTGAGCCTTTTGCCATGAAGCAATAGGTGGGACCGTAGTCCTCGTCGTCGTCATCAGTAGTGTTGGGGAGGTCCATTTCTTCAGAGTTGAAGATAGACTTGCTGACGAAAGCAGTTGCGAGGGCTAGGCTCGCCACACCAGAGTCTGACTCCTCAGATTCCTCCTCTTCCTCATTTTCTTCAGATTTAGCCTCAGAGTCCATTTACTTGCCAATGAATGCTCGAGCCTTCTTGGAGCTGCTCTTCTTGTGATATGAGGACTTTGAGGATTTCTTCTTCTTCTTTGAAACATCAGAACTGTAATCCTTGTACTTCTTCTTCTTCTTCTTTGATTCCTTTTCCCACTGAGGACAATCTTGAATGTAGTGTCCAGGTTTTTTGCATTTATGACAGAGTCTCTTCTTGTATTCATGGGATGAGGAATCTGATCTCAAGTCACCACCTCTTGAGGATTTACCAAAACGACTACGTCTTAAGAACTTTTGGAATTTCCTCACGAGCATTGCTAGCTCCTGGCTCAGTTCTTCAGGATCACCAAGGCTGCTATTAGAATCTTCACCATCAGATTCCGATACTGCCTTGGCCTTCAGAGCTCGTGATCTACCATAACTTGATCCATAGAGATCTCTCTTCTCAGCAAGCTGAAACTCATGAGTGTTTAGTCTCTCGAGGATATCAGCGGGATCAAGTGACTTATAGTCTCCACGTTCTTGTATCATCAATGCCAAGGTGTCAAATGAGGAATCAAGCAATCTCAGTAATTTCTTCACCACCTCATGGTCAGTGATATAGGCGGCACCAAGTGCTTGAAGCTCATTTGAGATGTCAGTGAGGCGGTCGAAGTTTTGCTGAACATTTTCATTGTCGAGTCTTTTGAAGTGGTTGGAGAGATTTCGAAGAACATCAACTCGAGAGTCATGCTGTGTTGAGACTCCCTCATTTACCTTGGACAGCCTGTCCCAGATAAGCTTGGCTATCTCCAAAGCACTCACTCTGCCATATTGTCCTTTGCTCAGATGGCCACATATGATATTCTTCGCTTGAGAGTCGAGTTGCTTGAATCTCTTCGCATCAGCAACATTGATGGTGGGAGTGACAGAGGGAACACCATTCTCCACAACGTACCAGAGATCTATATCAATTGCCTCAAGATGCATCGCATCTTATTCTTCCAGTAGGGGTAGTCCGTCCCATCAAAGGTAGGACACCCAACAGAAACCTTGATCATACCTGCGGTCAACATAACTAGAACTCCAGGTGGTTAAACCAAAATCACACAGAACAAGGGAGTACCTTGCTTTGATACCAATTGAAAGTGTGTTATATCGACTAGAGGGGGGGTGAATAGGCGATTTTTAGGAATTCTTCACTGAGGAATTTCAGGGTGAGGAAATTCCTTAGCGAAGAACTACTTGCAGTGGAATAAGTACTCAGAAGTAAACATAACATAACACAAGCATGGTCATCATGATGAAATGAAGACAAGCACAGAGTACGGAAAGCGTAAACACAAGATGAAGACAAACAGACTGAAGAAATTGAACTGAGGAAATTGAGAATGTCTTCAGTCAAAGTCTTCAAACAGATATGAACAAGCACTCAACACATAACTGAGGAAATGGAAGGGTTGAGGAAATGGAACCAGGTAGCTTGGTGAAGACAATGATTTGGTAGACCAGTTCCAACTGCTGTGTCAGTTGTACGTTTGGTTAGGGCAGCTAGGTATTTAAACCCGAGGACACACAGTCCCAGACACCCAGTCCTGAACACGTAGTTCAGAACACTTAGTCCTCACCATATTCCCCTTGAGCTACGGTCAAACAGACCTCACCCAATCACTCGTGGTAAGTCTTCAGGTGACTTCCGAACCTTCACAAACTCGGTCACTCGATGATCCACAATTCCTCTTGGATGCTCTAGACCATGACACCCAACCGTCTAGAAGATGCACAATCTTCAAAGGTAACAAGTGTCGGATCACGCAGGATCAATCTCTTCAGTGATGCTCAATCACTTGGGGTTTGTAGGTGTTTGGGTTTGGGTTTTTCTCACTTGATGATTTTCACTCAAAGTCCTCGGAGGATGGGATGCTCTCAAATGACAAGTGTCAGTTTCTCTCGGAGCAGCCAACCAGCTAGTGGTTGTAGGGGGCGGCTATTTATAGCCTAGGGAGCAGCCCAACATGATAAGACATAAATGCCCTTCAATGATATGACCGTTAGGTGGGTAGATATTTTGGGACAGCTGGCACCAGGCACAACAACGGTCAGAAATTTGAGTATCAAATTCCTCAGGGCTATCATGTTCGTTACTATGTAGGCAATCCGCACTAGCGAATTCCTAACTCCTCAGTCAGAACAAATTCCTCAGAGACCAGAAGAACTTCGTCTTAGTCACTGAAGAATATTACTGAACTGTATGAGATTTCCAATGGTTTCACTCGAAGGGATTGGTAGGTGTAGGATTTTGAGTTGAGCATCACATGGAAATTTTTCCTTAGTATTTCCTCGACCCCCTTTAACACTACGGTGTTTCCTATGACTCAAGAAAGAGAAAATGAAACTATGAAAACAAAAGTCTTCACGCTTCATGTTCCTCGAGTGAATACCAAGTCTTCAAGGTCACACCAATTTCTTCACTTTCAAAGTCTTCAGAAAGTCTTCAGAAATCCAAAGTCTTCAGTCGAAGAACTTCATTGTTAGGGGTCGACTTTCTCTGTAAATATCAAACTCCTCATAGTCTTATAGACCTGTGTACACTCATAAACACATTAGTCCCCTAACCTATAAGTCTTCAATGCACCAAAATCACTAAGGGGCACTAGATGCACTTACAGACTTTCCAACACATTTGTCATGGATGCAAATGACATGCACATACAGGTGATGTTTTGTTGAACATTTTGATATCTAATTTGCATTTTTCCGAGTTAGTATGAATTTGTTATGAAGTTTTCAAAGTGACAGTCAAATGGTAAAAGTATAAGACGAGCAAAATGGTTTGGGAGGGAACAAGTGTTTTTAGAGACTAGAGGTAAACCTGTCGAGTGTGACCCAAATAGGGGCGTAGAACCAATTATCCCTATTTTTGTATAATCAATATTTTTCCTTTTTGCCGAGAATACCACGGATGTCATTTCTTCAGGAAACTTCACATGGGAGTAGAACGCCCAGCCATGTTTGATACCTCAAAATTTCAGCTTTTTTCCTAGTATATTTTTCAATTTTACTATTTATATTGGGTGCATAGCACCCTGAGAGCTCCTAATCCATGTCCATAGCATTATTTCCTTTACAAACTTCAAATTATACACTAAATTTAGGTGTTTCATGCCATAAGCCCCCGATATTGAAAATAATAAGATAGCCATTTTCTACTTTTACGATACATCTAAATCCATTATCGTGGGTACTCACATAAATAGGTACAGCCATAATCATGTTGTGCCTTGGTAGAAGTTTATTTTGGTCTATATACTAAATATGCTAGCCCTAGCGAATGCACGGGTTGACAAATAGTAATGCTAATAAACCGTGGGTAGTTACACCTTTGACAATTAACAAAAAAGCACATACAACTTTTTTATCATGAGCATTCACGGGGGATGTCCTTGAAGCTTCCGCCTCAAGCCTCTCCTTGCAATCACTAATTGTTGGGTCACATGTCATTACAAGAATAGAGCGCAACAATAAACTGAGCGGGAAGCCGCCAATGTTTGCATGCAATGCCAGTCCATAGCCATGAAAGAAGAGGGAATTCCCGTGGTATCCATACTGGGGGCAGGGGCTATCGCCCCCTCACGTGCACCCCCAGGCGTCACTGGCACACGAATTTCTTCTATAATCTTATCATTGCAAGAAAATAGGCTTGATTCTCCTTGCTTGCTATATGTTCGCGAGACATTATGGGTTAACTGATTGCAAAGATGGTTGAACATACACCCTCTTGTTAGAGAAGGAAGATGTCAAGATAGTTATGCGGGGCACCGAGTGGAGGGAATTCATGCAAGCACATGAAGTTGCGCTCGGAGAAATAGTTGTTTTTGAGCCCGTTGCTTCAAAAATATCTCTGAGATCAGTGTTTTCAACTAGGACGGGCAAAAAAGGCAACAGTCAACAACATACAATGTAGCACAAGATTCATCCCCCAGTTGACTCGTGTTCACCTTTTTATGTTAGAAATGGCACTGGGAAAGTGAGATGGCAAGGCATATTAATTTGATGGTACAAACCAATCTACTAAAATGTTATGATGCGTCTTATGCAAGGACTAAATTTTTTATTGTAGTAGGATTGTGAACTTCATTGTAGTAAGATTCACCCCCAGGGGTCTCTCACCATATTTGTTCCCGATCTGGTGGGCCGGGTTGAGGACCCCTAGGTTGGTTCCATCCTGGGCCACGTTGGGTGGCCCGCGGCCCATGGCAGATTATACAAATGACCCCAGAAGACTTGACGTACAAGCCGAATATTTAGAAGTTGTGGAGGACTCTACCTCCACTGACGTAGCCGCCTAGGATCTGTAACTCTAGGACCCGCGGTATGCTATATAAGGTGGGGTCGGGCACATCAATGGACAAGATACAATCCCTTGGTATTCATCTGTACCTTGTACACACCCCAACGCGATATATAAGACCAGGAGTAGGGTATTATCTCCACTGTTTGATCCTGAACCTGGGTAGATCCTTGCATCTTGTTACCATCCAGCCCAATTGCCTAGCTAGGATACCCTACTTAGGGATCTACCAGATCTATCTCCCACACCCTTGTTGGTCCAAAATCTATATGACTCCTAACTATTTGGGTCGGCCTAATAAACATAGTGGGTGTATTTAAAAAGGCAATGTGTGCATCCTAGTAGCATGGCGATGCCTACTCCTTGGATTGACATCAATCATAAGGCCTTCTCCATTGCCTAATGGCCACCTATATTCACCACACACTATTGCTCCCCGGTGACGGCTCCAGAAAAAGGTCTTGATAACCCACGAGTATAGGGGAATGTTGATACGTCTCCAACGTATCTATTCCAAACACTTTTGCCCTTGTTTTGGACTCTAACTTGCATGATTTGAATGGAACTAACCCGGACTGATGCTGTTTTCAGTAGAATTGCCATGGTGTTATTTTTGTGCAGAAATAAAAGTTCTCGGAATGACCTGAAAATCCACGGAGACACGTTTTGGAATAAATAAAAAATACTGGCGAAAGAATCAGCATCAGGGGCCCCACACCCTGTCCATGACGGTGCAGGGCGCCCCCCCTGGGGCGCGCCCCCTACCTTGTGGGCCCCCTGGGACTCCACCGACCTCAACTCCAACTCTATATATTCACGTTCGGGGAGAAAAAATCAGAGAGAAGGATTCATTGTGTTTTACTATATGGAGCCACAACCAAGCTCTAATCTTCCTCGGGAGGGCTGATCTGGAGTCTGTTCGGGGCTTCGGAGAGGGGAATCCGTCGCCATCATCATCATCAACATCCTCCATCACCAATTTCATGATTCTCACTACCGTGCGTGAGTAATCTCATCGTAGGCTTGCTGGACGGTGATGGCTTGGATGAGATTTATCATGTAATCGAGTTAGTTTTGTTAGGGTTTGATCCCTAGTATTCATTATGTTCTAAGATTGATGTTGCTATGACTTTGCTATGCTTAATGCTTGTCACTAGGGCCCGAGTGCCATGATTTCAGATTTGGACCTATTATGTTTTCACGAATATATGTGAGTTCTTGATCCTATTTTGGAAGTCAATAGTCACCTACTATGAGTTATGATCCGGCAACCCCGAAGTGACAATAATCGGGATCACTCCCGGTGATGACCGTAGTTTGAGGAGATAATGTATTCACTAAGTGTTAATGCTTTGGGCCGGTACTCTATTAAAAGGAGGCCTTAATATCCCTTAGTTTCCAATAGGACCCCGCTGCCACGGGAGGGTAGGACAAAAGATGTCATGCAAGTTCTTTTCCATAAGCACATATGACTATATTCGGAATACATGCCTACATTACATTGATGAACTAGAGCTAGTTCTGTGTCACCCTATGTTATAACTGCTGCATGAGGAATCGCATCCGACATAATTATCCATCATGGATCCATTCCCTACGAGCTTTTCACATATTGATCTTTGCTTAGTTACTTTTCCGTTGCCACTGTTATGGTTGCTACAAAAACTACTACTATTACTTTTGCCACCGTTACCGTTACTTCCATACGACTTTGCTACTAAATACTTTGCTGCAGATATTAAGTCTTTCAGGTGTGGTTGAATTGACAACTCAACTGCTAATACTTGAGAATATTCTTTGGCTCCCCTTCTGTCGAATCAATAAATTTGGGTTGAATACTCTACCCTCGAAAACTTTTGTGACCCCCTATACTTGTGGGTTATCAAGACCATTTTCTGGCGCCGTTGCCAGGGAGCATAGCTTTATTCTTTGAGTCACTTGGGATTTATATCTGTTGATCACTATGAGGAACTTGAAAGATGAAAGAACCAAGATTTTTCTCTCAACTACGAGGGGAGGTAAGGAACTGCCATCTAGCTCTACACTTGATTCACCTTCTGTTATGAGTAAATTTGCGACACCTACACCTGTTATTGATTCTGATATGTTGCATGTTATTGATGATGCCACTTCTGCTATGCATGATGCTTATTATAAAACTACTTCTATGCTTGATAATACTGTGCCATTAGGTGAATTTCTTGACGAACAACTTGCTAGGGTTAGAGAAAATGAAATTATTGAAACAGATAATATTGATGAAAGTGATGATGAAGATTCTCCCCCTATATATGAATTGCCTGATGTGCCTGAGGGTTATGTTATGGATGAAGAAACTGCTAGAGACCTTTTTGCTTGCAAAGAAAGATATGATCTTAAGAAACTGTTAGCTAAGCTGAAAGAAAAGTCTTTGAATGCTAGAATGAAATATGTCCCTGCTTTTCATACTTCACCTATCTGTATTTCTGATAAGGATTATGATTTCTCTGTCGATCCTGGTTTAATTACTTTGGTTGAATCTGATACTTTTTATGGCTATGAATCTGAAACTGCTGTGGCACATCTTACTAAATTGAATGATATAGCCACCCTATTCACTCATGAGGAAAAAAATCGTTACTACTATATCCTTAAGTTATTTCCGTTCTCATTAAAGGTTGATGCTAAAACATGGTTTAATTCTCTTGCTCCTAGTTGTGTGCGTAGTCCCCAGGATATGATTTATTACTTCTCTGCTAAATATTTCCCCGCTCATAAGAAACAAGCTGCCTTAAGGGAAATATACAATTTTGTGCAAATTGAAGAAGAGAGTCTCCCACAAGCTTGGGGGAGGCTTCTCCGATTACTTAATGCTTTGCTTGATCATCCTCTCAAGAAAAATGAAATACTTGACTTTTTTATAATGGACTAATGGATACTTTCAAAGACCACCTAGATAGTTGTGCTGGTTGTGTTTTCAGGGAAAGAACTATTGAGCAAGCTGAATTGCTATTGAATAATATATTGAGTAATGATAATGATTGGACACTTCCTGAACCAACTCCTAAGCCAACTCCAAAGAAAAGGGGTATTCTATTTCTCAGTCCTGAAGGTATGCAAGAGGCAAAGAAATCTATGAAAGAAAAGGGTATTAAAGCTGAAGATGTTAATAATTTACCACCTATTGAAGAAATACATGGTCTTAATAACCTGACAGAGGTAGTAAAGGTAAATTCTCTCTATAGATTTGATGAAGGTGATATTCCTCGTAGTAAGTCTGCTATCCAATGCTTGGATGAGTTTGATAATTTTATTATTAAACAAGAAAAATTCAATGCTTATGTTGGTAGACAATTGAAACGTAATGCTTATGAGTGATTATATGTCTAGAGTTAAAGGTGACCTTAAACTTATTAGTAAACATGCTTATATGGTTACCACTCAAGTAGAACAAGTGCTTAAAGCACAAGATGATTTGCTCAATGAATTAAATAATTAGAAAAATGATAATGCTATTAGAGTTGTGACTAGAGGGGGTAAAATGACTCAGGAACCTTTGTATCCTAAGGGCCACCATAAGAGAGTTGAGCAAGAATCTCAAAGAACTAATGTTGATGCACCTAGTCCTTCTAAGAAGAAGAAAAAGAAAAATGATAGGACTTTGCATGCTTGTAGTGAACCTGTTGTTAACACACCTCAGAATCCCAATGATATTTCTATTTTTGATGCTGAAACACAATCTAGTAATGAACATGAACCTAGTGATAATATTAACGATGATGTTCATGTTGATGCTCAACCTAGCAATAACAATGATGTAGAGATTGAGCCTGCTGTTGATCTTGATAACCCACAATCAAAGAATCAACATTATGATAAGAGAGACTTCGTTGCTAGGAAGCACGGTAAAGAAAGAGAACCATGGGTTCAGAAACCCATGCATTTTCCTCATAAACCATCCAAGAAAAAGGATGATGAGGAGAGCGCTTTGCTAAACTGATTAGACCTATTTTTTGCGTATGCATTTGACTGATATGCTTAAAATGAATCCTTATGCTAAGTATATGAAAGATATTGTTACAAATAAAAGAAAGATACCGGAAGCTGAAATTTCCACCATGCTTGCCATTATACCTTTAAAGGTGGAATACCAAAGAAACTAGGAGATCCCGGAGTACCAACTATACCATGCTCCATTAAAAGAAACTATGTTAAAGCTGCTTTATGTGATCTTGGAGCCGGTGTTAGTGTTATGCCTCTCTCTTTATATCGTAGACTTGATTTGAATAAGTTGACACCTACTGAAATATCTTTGCAAATGGCCGATAAATCAACTGCTATACCTATCAGTATTTGTGAGGATGTGCCTGTTGTGGTTGCAAACGTTACTATTTTAACGGACTTTGTTATTTTTGATATTCCCGAGGACGACAGTATGTATATTATCCTTGGTAGACCCTTTTTGAATACTGCAGGGGCTGTTATTGATTGCAACAAAGGCAATGTCACTTTTGATGTTAATAGTAATGAGCATACAGTACACTTTCCAAGGAAACAACCTCAAGTCCACAATATCAATTCTATTGGAAAAATTTCAGCGATTACTATTGGAGGTTTTGAATTCCCTCTTCCTACTGTCAAGAAGAAATATGATATTCTTATTGTTGGGGACATGCATATCCCCGTTTAGGTAACTTAGTGTTATTCAAAAATTCTCCTGTTTCATGTTATTCGAAAAGAGTTTGTTAACAAGACTTGATCAACCTTGTTAGTGGATTCCTTTTGATGAGCATGAGATGGATGAAGTTAGAAAGCACAACTTTCTGTACCTACCTTTTACTTTATGTTATTTAGATTAAATAAAGCAAAATTAGTATTTTCTGTATGTTTTCTGAATTATCCTTGCAATGAAAATACCCCAAAAATAAAAGTTCTCCAAATGTCCTAAAAATGAAATATGATTTTTTGTGGAATATTTAAGAATTTCCGGCACCGAGAACACACCAGGGGACCCACCATTTGGCCATGAGGGTACAGGGTGCGCCCCTTGCCTCGTGGGCCCCACGTGGCCCCCCTCCACTTATTCAAGCACCCACACACTTCGTCTTCCTCCAGAAAAAATCATCCCGTAGCTCAAACCCGTGTTCTAGCTCATCTTGCTACCATTTTTGATCTCCTTGCTCAAAGCTCCATTCACAAAACTGTTTTGGGGGATTGTTCTTCGGTATGTGACTCCTCCAATTGTCCAATTAGTTTTTTTTCTAGTGCTTTATTTATTGCAAATTTTTGCTGCTTAGGTGACCCTGTTCTTGAGCTTGCATGTCAAATTTATATGGTGAAAAGTAGTTTTAATGCATGATATAGCCTCTAGGCACTTGTGGGAATAGTTGCTATCAATCTTGTTGAGTTTGGTTCACTTTTATTTTAGTCACTAAAAATTTCAGAAATTTTTCAGAGAAAGAAAATGATGAAGAGATTGTTGAGGGCCCTTCGAGGCGAAGCTCAAGGGATAAGCAGAATGAGGAGAATAAAAGGCCCAAATACAACCTTCCTCGTACTACAGAGGTTCGGCCATGCGAATGGCCTTCTGATGCGTTCTTGAGAGCCGCCGGAATTTACGATGACTTTTATTACTTGGCTGAGAATGCAGGCCTCACCGACTTCCTCCATGACCAGCGCGAATAGTATCTCCTACTCACTAATATTTTTGTGCAAAATTTTTATCTCCATGCTAAGAAATCACCACCTTCAGTGGAGTTTCACTTATATGATGAGGTTAAGGAGATGTCACTCCATGATTTTTGTCGGGTCTGCAAGATACCCTTTGTAGGCAGCATAGAGGAACCACATCGTAGTGATGTGGATGGATTTATTGATAGAATTGCTGTAGGGGAAACGAGGAAAGTTTCATATGCAAGAATTACTAGTATACATTTTCTTGTTCTACTTTACTTTGCGATATATGCTAGTAGATGCTTAATTGGTCGCGGGAACAGTGGAAAAATCTTAGTGCTCCTGATATTGTCATTTTGCGCCATGCTTTGTTTCATGATACAAATTTCAGCTTAGGCGCTATTATTGCTAAACGATTAAATCTGAACCATACAAAGGGCCCCATCTTCGGAGGCGTCTTTGCTTCACGCCTTGCTGAACACTTTGAGATACCTATTAGGCATTATGAGAAAGAGGAAAAGTTGCTGCCCCCTATTTTTCTAGATTATAAGAGTATGGTAACACATGATTTTATTGTTAAAAATAAGAAGAAGATGCTTAAGTATAATTTAATATTTGATAAAACTCACTGTGAGATTATTACCTTGCCTGCACCCTCTTTGTTTAACATACTTTCAGGCACGTACCTCATCTTACCCGAGGCCATTTGTGCATAGTGGAGGCTGACACAAGTCCTAGATCCTGAGCCTGAGCCACCACTTGACCCTTATTGACAGTCTGTTTATCAGTGGGATCCAGAGGAGATCGCCAACTAGTGGCACCCTGAGGATCCTCCTCAGTACACCAGAGAGAGTAGCTTCGATCGTTGGGCATAGACCAACTTAGGCCAAAAGCCTAAGCTTGGGGGAGTACGTATTTCTCACTGACATTACATTCATGTTAACACACTCATTCTAGTTGTCGGTGCTCATACTTTTTCATTGTACTATCCATGCTAGTTTATTTTCTTTTCTAAGCCTTCTTGTGTGTTTGAAAAACCTTAAGAAAAAACCAAAAAATTAGTTGTAGCTTTTAGCTAGTTTACTTTCCATGCCTGTAGTAGTAGTAATTAAAAGAAAACCCAAAATGATTTCTCGTTCTTCTTTTGCTTGTTGGGAGCTTTCCCGTGTAAATAGTTTTATTTATTTTCTTATTCTTTGGGGGTCGAGAGGAGAAGACCATGATGAAAATGTTGAGTGGCTCTCATATGCATTATTGTTGATTTAACCAAGAGCCCATATTACCTTGTCTTCTCCCTTGTATTAAATGCTTTCAGATTCCAGCTTAGTCCAATGCACGTGCACTATTATTATTATCCACACAGTTCGGTCATGCGAGTGAAAGGCAATAATGACGATATATGATGGACTCATAAGCTGGTATGAACTCGACCTATCTTGTTTTTGTAAATATGATTAGTTCATCGTTCCTGATTCAGCCTATTATGAATGAAACATGTTTGCAATGACAATTAGAGATTATAGTTGCCCATGCCATGCTTAATTAGCTAGGAGTTTATAATGGTTTACCTTGCGTGCCAACATGCTATTAAAATGGTTGTGATGTGGTATGATAGGGTGGTATCCTCCTTTGAACGATTCGAGTGGCTTGACTTGGCACATGTTCACGCATGTTGTTGAAACAAAATCAACATAACCTCCACGATATTTATGTTCATGGTGATTTATATCCTACTCATGCTTGCACTCATTGTTGATTAATCTTAATGCATGTTCATGACTGTTGTTGCTCTCTAGTTGGTCGTTTCCCAGTCTCTTTCTAGCCTTCACTTGTACTAAGAGGGAATACGGCTTGTGCATCCACTTCCAAAACCCCCAAAGTTATTCCATATGAGTCCACTATACCTTCCTATATGCGGTATTTACCTGCAGTTCTAAGTAAATTTGTATGTGCCAAACTCTAAACCTTCAAATGAAATTCTGTTTTGTATGCTCGAATAGCTCATGTATCAACTAGGGTTGTCTATATCTCCCATGCTCAAATCAAAATAACTACAAACAAAACTCCCCCAGGATTGTTGTTAGTTGGAGGCACCCGTTGTTTCGGACAAGCCATGGATTGATGTTTGTTGGTGGTGGGGGAGTATAAACTTTACCATTCTATTTGGGAACTGACTATAATGTGTGTAGCATGGAAGATATCGAGATCTCTTGGTTGTTATGTTGACAATGAAAGTATGCCACTCAAAATATTATTTATCTCCGTTTCAAAATTCGAGCTCTAGCACCTCTACAAATCCCTGCTTCCCTCTGCGAAGGGCCTATCTATTTACTTTTATGTTGAGTCATCATCCTCTTATTAAAAACCACGAGTTGGAGAGCACCGCTGTCATTCGCATGCATTGCTATTAATTTACATTGAGTATGACTATGACTGGATCTCTTTTACCATGAATTACAATGTCTAGTCAGTCCTTGATCTTCAGGGGTGTTGTGCATTTATGTTTTGCGGTCTCAGAATGGGCTAGCGAGATACCATCTTGTTATATCATGTTATGATTTGTTTTGATAAAGTGTTATCATTTGAGATTTATTATTATTGCTCGTTAGTTGATTATGGCATTGATATGAGTAAACATGAGACCTAAATGTTATTGTGAATATGGTTAGTTCATAATCTTTGCTGAAAACTTGAATGCTGGCTTTACATATTTGCAACAACAAGATCAAATAGAGTTTGTAAAAGTATTTCTTTATCACTTTCAGTTTGTCAACTGAATTGCTTGAGGACAAGCAAAGGTTTAAGCTTGGGGGAGTTGATACGTCTCCAACGTATCTACTTTTCCAATCACTTTTGCCCTTGTTTTGGACTCTAACTTGCATGGTTTGAATGGAACTAACCCGGACTGACGCTGTTTTCAGCAAAATTGCCATGGTGTTATT
This sequence comes from Triticum urartu, assembly GCF_003073215.2. Lineage (NCBI taxonomy): Eukaryota > Viridiplantae > Streptophyta > Magnoliopsida > Poales > Poaceae > Triticum > Triticum urartu. The sequence continues at coordinate 252,324,976 of NC_053022.1, read as the reverse complement.
TTTGTGCAGAAATAAAAGTTCTCGAAATGACCTAAAAATCCATGGAGACACGTTTTGGAATAAATAAAAAATACTGGCGAAAGAATCAGCATCAGGGGGCCCACACCCTGTCCACGAGGGTGCAGGGCGCGCCCCCAGCCTCGTGGGCCCCTGTGACTCCACCGACCTCAACTCCAACTCTATATATTCACGTTCGGGGAGAAAAACAGAGAGAAGGATTCATCGCATTTTACGATATGGAGCCGCCGCCAAGCCCTAATCTTCCTTGGGAGGGCTGATCTGGAGTCCGTTCGGGGCTCCGAAGAGGGGAATCCGTCGCCATCATCATCATCATCATGATCATCATCATCATCATCATCAACCTTCCTCCATCACCAATTTCATGATGCTCACCGCCGTGCGTGAGTAATCTCATCGTAGGCTTGCTGGATGGTGATGGCTTGGATGGGATTTATCATGTAAGAGTTAGTTTTGTTAGGGTTTGATCCCTAGTATCCATTATGTTCCAAGATTGATGTTGCTATGAGTTTGCTATGCTTAATGCTTGTCACTAGGGCCCGAGTGCCATGATTTCAGATCTGAACCTATTATGTTTTCATGAATATATGTGAGTTCTTGATCCTATTTTGCAAGTCAATAGTCACCTACTATGAGTTATGATCCGACAACCCCGAAGTGACAATAATCGGGATCACTCCCGGTGATGACCATAGTTTGAGGAGTTCATGTATTCACTAAGTGTTAATCCTTTGGTCCGGTACTCTATTTAAAGGAGGCCTTAATATCCCTTAGTTTCCAATAGGACCCCGCTGCCACGAGAGGGTAGAACAAAAGATGTCATGCAAGTTCTTTTCCATAAGCATGTATGACTATATTCAGAATACATGCCTACATTACATTGATGAACTGGAGCTAGTTCTGTGTCACCCTATGTTATAACTGTTGCATGAGGAATCGCATCCGACATAATTATCCATCATTGATCCATTGCCTACGAGCTTTTCACATATTGATCTTTGCTTAGTTACTTTTCTGTTGCCATTTTTACGATTGCTACAAAAACTACTACTGTTACTTTTGCCACCGTTACTTCCATACTACTTTGCTACTAAATACTTTGCTGTAGATATTAAGTCTTCAGGTGTGGTTGAATTGACAACTCAACTGCTAATACTTGAGAATATTCTTTGGCTCCCCTTGTGTCGAATCAATAAATTTGGGTTGAATACTCTACCCTCGAAAATTATTGCGACCCCTTATACTTGTGGGTTATCAATTGTTTGTAGACCTTTTAGATAAATAAGAGTGTCAAATCCAACGAGGAGCTAAAGGTAGAACAAATATTCCATCAAGTTCTCTCGATCACCGATACAACTCTACGCACACTTCACATTTGCTTTACCTATAACAAGAATAAAACCAAAAGTACCTTATAGGTGTGGTAGGATAGATTTGCAAGAAAATAAAGAATGTGAAAAATAAAAAGTAGGTGTTGTTCTAATTAGATTACAATTAAATTAGTATAGCGAGTGTGGATTAGTAGTGGTAGGATTTGTGTAATTGTCCCCAAGCAATTGACTATGTTACTAGACCGATAGCAAGTTTTTATGTGGGGGAGGCCATTGCTAGCACGTCGTCCCTTACTTGGAATTCTATGCACTTATGATTGGAACTATTAGCAAGCATTTGCAACTACTAACGTTCATTAAGGTATAACCCAATGATAGCATTAAGATATATATTAGCCCCCCTTCAATCCTGTATGCATCAATTTCTATGGTAGGAAGAAGCTTCTGTCACCCTTGCCCTCCAATGCATAGTCCTATCAACATAAAACTAACCCTATGGTGTGATCCACACACGTGCTCATATGATGGGCACCAAAGGACAACAACATAACCACAAGCAAATTAAACCAATCATAGCAATTCACCAACTACCGGTAGGACTGAAAGTGCTAGTAATCGACTAGAGGAGGGTGAATAGGCGATCTTTATGAATACAAACTATTAGTATGAACCTATATGATATGCATCGGAAGATGAACTACACCAGACAAGCCATAGTCAGGTAAGCAATATAGTGAAAGCACGAAGACTAATAGTAGCTAGGTAGTATGGACCGGAATGGAAGACATTATGAAGCCAAACAGGTGATAGTCTTTGCATAGTGAAGTCAAACAAATCAGGCAAACAAGCAATGACTTCACGAAGACAAACTGAAAATTAAAGAAGGTAAGGGATAGAACCAGTAGCTTGGTGAAGACAAGGATTTGGTAGACCAATTCCAGTTGCTGTGACATCCAAGGTTGTCAGAATCATGATTTTGAATAGGATCGGAGCTCCGATGGTAGGATCACAAATCGTAGGATCTTCACTATCAGGATCGTAGAAACGTAGATTCTATGAACTAAACTCGTAGAATCAGAGGGGTTAGTTTGGATCATAAAGTCGTAGAATCGTATAATAGAATCGTGATTCTGACAACCCTGGTGACATCTATACGTCTGGTTAGGGAGGCTGAGACTGAACTTAGAAGACTGTGTCTTCACCTTATTCCACTTGAGCTAAGGAAACCTAGTCCTCGCCCAATCACTCTGGTAAGTCTTCAAGGTAGAGTTCCAAACCTTCATAGACTCCATTCATCGGTGATCCACAATGACTCTTGGCTACTCAGAACATGACGCCTAACCGGCTGGAGGATGCACAGTCCTCAAGTGTAACAAGTCTTCAAGTCACGCGGACAGAAAGACTTCAGTGATGCCTAACACTCTTTGGCTCTGGGTGTTTTGGGCTTTGTCCTCACAAGGATCTCTCTCTCAAAGGCTTTAGAGGTGGGTGATACGTCTCCAATGTATCTATAATTTTTTATTGTTCCATGCTATTATATTACCTGTTTTGGATGTTTTATATGCATTAATATGCTATTTTATATGATTTTTGGGACTAACCTATTAACCTAGAGCCCAGTGCCAGTTTCTGTTTTTTCCTTGTTCTAGAGTTTCGCAGAAAAGGAATACCAAATGGAGTCCAAACGGAATGAAACTTTCGCGATGATTTTTCTTGGACCAGAAGACACCCAGGAGACTTGGAGTGCAAGTCAGAAGAGCCACGAGGCGGCCACAAGGGTGGAGGGCGTACCCCCGACCTTATGGGCCCCTCGGTGACCCCCTGACCTAGATCTTCCTCCTATATATTCTCAAATATCCCCAAAACTTCCAGGGAGCCACGAAACCACTTTTCCACCACCGCAACCTTTTATACCCGTGAGATCCCATCTAGGGGCCTTTTCCAGCATCATGCCGGAGGGGGATTCGATCACGGAGGGCTTCTACATCAACACCATTGCCTCTCTGATGAATCGTGAGTAGTTTACCATAGAATTACGGGTCCATAGCTAGCAGCTAGATGGCTTCTTCTCTTTCTTCGATTCTCAATACAAAGTTGTCCTCGATGTTCTTGGAGATCTATCCGATGTAATACTCTTTTGCGGTGTGTTTGCCGAGATCCGATGAATTGTGGATTTATGATCAGCTTATCTATGAATATTATTTGAATCTCCTCTGAATCCTTATATGCATGATTTGATATCTTTGCAAGTCTCTTCGAACTATCGATTTGGTTTGGTCAACTAGATTGTTTTTTCTTGCAATGGGAATATGGGATAAGTGCTTAGCTTTGGGTTCTATCTTGCGATGCTCGATCCTAGTGACAGAAGGGGAACTAACACGTATTGTATTGTTGCCATCGAGGATAACAAGATGGGATTTTCATCATATTGCTTGAGTTACTCCCTCTACATCATGTCATCTTACTTAGTGCATTAGTCTGTTCTTATGAACTTAATACTCTAGATGCAGACAGGAGTCGGTCGATGTGTGGAGTAATAATATTAGATGCAGAATCGTTTCGGTCTACTTGACACAGACGTGATGCCTATATTCATGATCATTGCCTTAGATATCATCATAACTTTGTGCTTTTCTATCAATTTCTCGGCAATAATTTGTTCACCCACCATACTATTTTCTATCTTGAGAGAAGCCTCTAGTGAAACCTATGGCCCCCGGGTCTATTTTCCATCATATAAGTTTCCGACCTACAATTTTAGTTTCCTATTTACTTTCTTTACAATCTTTTACTTTCCGATCTATAAACCAAAAACACCAAAAATATTACTTTACCATTTATCCATCTATATCAGATCTCACTTTGCAAATAACCGTGAAGGGATTGACAACCCCTTTATCGCGTTGGGTGCAAGTTGGTGTTTGTTTGTGCAGGTATTCAGTGGCTTGTTGTGTTGTCTCCTACTGGATTGATACCTTCGTTCTCCAAAACTGAGGGAAATACTTACTCTACTTTGCTGCATCACCCTTTCCTCTTCAAGGGAAAAACCAATGCAAGCTCAAGAGGTAGCAGGAAGAATTTCTGGCGCCGTTGCTGGGAAGATCTACGCCAAGCCGAGACATACCAAGTACCCATCATAAACTCTCATCCCTCGCATTACATTATTCGCCATTTGCCTCCCGTTTTCCTCTCCCCCACTTCTAAAACGATTTTCGAAAAGATTCGCCTTTTCTCTGCCCCTCTTTCGTTCGATCTTATGTTGCTTGTGTTTCCACGTGCCTTCTATTTTATTGCATCTTTGCTTGCTAAAAATCTATTGATATGGATCCACTCAAAGTTTTCTACCTGGATCATCTTCGATCCATATGGGCTCATGGTGAAACCCCAACTAGTTTAGTTGAGGGAAGATCTTTAGATGAGCATGCTCATTTTGTGCGTCATCGTTTGTGTGAAAAAGGAAGCTCTTATGGAATCAAATAAATTGTTTGCTATGCTATGCTTGGAATCTTTGTGAAATTTATGATTTTACTTGTTTCTCTAAGAACCCTAAAAAAACACTTTCCCTACCTATGTGAGTTTAATGATAATGAAATCTTATCTTCTTATGAAAAGGGTGTTTACAGTTACTATGATATCGAACAAATTGAAGAATTTGTTGCTTTTAAGGGTGCTTATGAAGTTGCTTCTTTGATTGAAAAGTATGATATTACTCTGTACAAATCTGAAATTTTTGACATACTTAAATATTGCTATGAAAACTATGCTCATAACGCCTATGTCAAAGAAATTATTGAGAGAATGACCGTTGCTTTGGAATAAAATAATGATATGCATGAATCTATAGATAGTTACGATTCCGATGATTTGATTGAAATATCCCTTAATGAACATGATGCTTGCTAGGCTATGACCATGATGCCAATATTTATGGACATGAAATTGCTATAGTTCCTTATGTTGAACACGAGATTATTGCTATTGCACCCATACTTGATAGTTCCTTGAATCAAAAGCATGATAGCAATGATTTTATTATAAATTCTATTAATGTCAATTGTGTTAATGATATGCAAAACCCCAAGGTTGGGGATGCTAGTTTTGCTATGCCCACTGCTTGTTGCAATGTTCATGATCGGGGTGATTCTTCTTATGATCTTGAAAATTTATTTAAGCCCCATGATGAATATGAGATTGATAATAGTGTTTGCAATAATATTGAAAGTGGGTTTGGAAGATGTCAACTTTAGATCCCACATATTTGTATAATGTTCAATGTTATGAAGTTTTTGATAAAAGTGGGTTTGGAAAGGTCATGACTTTAGTTAATGTTAATCCCACTATTTTGGAAGAGTGTCAACTTTGCATGCATGTGGATCATGAAGAGAAAATTTTATGTGATAGCTATATTGTTGAATTTGATTATGATCCTACATGTAATTATTATGAGAGAGGAAAATATGGTTGTGGAAATTTTCATATTACAAAATTACCTCTCGTTATGTTGAGGTTGCTATTGTTTCTTTCTTCTTCCTTGCATATGGTAGTTTTTGCATGTTTTGATAATTTGTTTGCTTATAAAATCCCTATGCATAGGAAGGATGTTAGACTTAAACTTGCTTGTCACATGTTTTATGATGCTCTCTTTGTGCTTAAATTCTTGTCTTTCATGTGAGGATCATTGAAATTATCAATGCCTAGCTAAGGGCGTTAAACAATAGCGCTTGTTGGGAGGCAACCCAATTTTATTTTTGTTTTTGATTTTTAGGTTCTGTCTAGCAATACATAATTCATCTAGCCTCTAGTTAGATGTGGTTTTGTGTTTTAGTTAGTGTTTGTGCCAAGAACTTTGTGATAGCCTATGGTGATAGTTGATTTGATCTTGCTGAAAAACAGAAACTTTTGCACCCAGGAGATTAGTTTTCATTTTTAACAGAAGCACGATAAAATACTGGCTCTTTTTGAAGAGGATTAATAAACAAATTTCCCAGGACTTACTAATTTCTCAAAAAATTGGAGTGACATAAGTATTCGAAATATCCAGATTGCTATAGATTGTTCTATTTTTGATAGATTCTGTTTTTCGGGTGTTGTTTGCTTATTTTGATGCATCTATGGCTAGTATCGGGGGGTATGAACCATGGAAAAGTTGGAATACAGTAGATATTACACCAATATAAATAAAGAATGAGTTCACAACAGTACCAAAAGTGGTGATTTATTTTCTTATACTAACGAAGCTTACGAGATTTTCTGTTGAAGTTTTGTGTTGTGAAGTTTCCAAGTTTTGGGTAAGGATTTGATGGACTATGGAATAAGTAGTAGCAAGAACCTAATCTTGGGGATGCCCAAGGCACCCCAAGGTAATATTCAAGGATGCCAAAGAGCCTAAGCTTGGGGATGCCCCGGGAAGGCATTCCCTCTTTCGTCTTCGTTTATCGGTAACTTTACTTGAGGCTATATTTTTATTCACCACATGATATGTGTTTTGCTTGGAGCATCTTGTATGATTTGAGTCTTTTCTTTTTAGTTTTCCACAATCATCCTTGTTGTACACACCTTTTGGGAGAGACCGCATGAATCGTGATTTATTAGAATACTCTATGTGCTTCACTTATATCTTTTGAGCTAGGCAATTTTGCTCTAGTGCTTCACTTATATCTTTTTTAGAGTCATGCTAGTGAGTAGTTGTGAATTTGAGAAATAGTTGTGTTAAGGTTTGTGAGTCCCGTAGCATGCACATATGGTGAACCGTTATGTAACGAAGTTGGAGCATGAGATATTTTTTGATTGTATTCCTTATGAGTGGCGGTCGGGAATGCGCGATGGTCTTTTCCTACCAATCTATCCCCCTAGGAGCATGCTTCTGAAACTTTTTTCAAATCCAAAAGTTCAATAGCTTCCTACAAATTGGTGAATTAGGAGAGGGGCTCTTTTGTGCGTAGTACTTTGTTTCGATGACTAATAGATTTTTGGAATAAGTATGTGAGTTCTTTATGGCTAATGTTGAGTCCACGGATTATACGCACTCTCACCTTTCCGCCATTGCTTGCCTCTCTTTTACCCCACAACTTCCGCTGGTACTATAAACCCACCATATACCTTCCTCAAAACAGCCACCATACCTACCTATTAAGGCATTTCCATACCCATTCCGATATATATTGCCATGCAACTTTCCACCATTCCGTTTATTATGATACGCTCCATCATTGTCATATTGCTATGCATGATCATGTAGTTGATATAGTATTTGTGGCAAAGCCACCATTCATCATTTTTAATACATGCCGCTCTTGATTCATTGCACATCCCGGTACACCGCTGGAGGCATTCACATAGAGTCATATTTTTGTTCTTGTATCGAGTTGTAAGTAAATAGAAGTGTGATGATCTTAATTATTATAGCATTGTCCTGTGTGAGGAAATAAAAAAAGAAAGGCCAAAAAAAAGGAGAAGGCCCAAAAAAAGAGAAAAAGAAGAAATGAGAGGAAAAGAGAGAAGGGACAATGTTACTATCCTTTTGCCACACTTCTGCTTCAAAGTAGCACCATGATCTTCATGATCGAAAGTCTCCTATATTGTCAGTTTCATACACTATTCGGAATTTTTCATTATAGAACTTGGCTTGTATATTCCAACGATGGGCTTCCTCAAAATGCCCTAGGTCTTCATGAGCAAGCAAGTTGGATGCACACCCACTTAGTTTTCTTTTTGAGCTTTCATAAACTTATAGCTCTAGTGCATCAGTTGCATGGAAATCCCTACTCACTCACATTGATATCTATTGATGGGCATCTCCATAGCCCGTTGATACGCCTAGTTGATGTGAGACTATCTCCTTCATTTTGTCTTCTCCACAACCACCGTCTATTCCACATGTAGTGCTATGTCCATGGCTCACGCTCATGTATTGCTTGAAAGCTGAAAAAGTTTGAGAACATCAAAATTATGAAACAATTGCTTGGCTTTTTATCAGGGTTGTGCATGATTTGAATATTTTGTGTGATGAAGATGGAGCATAACCAGACTATATGATTTTGTAGGGATAAGATTTCTTTGGCCATGTTATTTTGAGAAGACATAATTATTTTGTTAGTATGCTTGAATTATTGTTGTTTTTATGTCAATATTAAACTTTTGTTTTGAATCATACGGATCTGAACATTCATGCCACAATAAAGAGAATTACATGGATAAATATGTTAGGTAGCATTCCACATCAAAAATTCTGTTTTTTTACCGTTTACCTCCTCGAGGACGAGCAGGAATTAAGCTTGGGGATGCCTGATACGTCTCCAACGTATCTATAATTTTTGATTGTTCCATGCTATTATATTATCTATTTTGAATGTTTTATATGCATTAATATGCTGTTTTATATGATTTTTGGGACTAACCTATTAACCTAGAGCCCAGTGCCAGTTTCTGTTTTTTCCATGTTTTAGAGTTTCGCAGAAAAGGAATACCAAACGGAGTCCAAACGGAATGAAACTGTCGCGATGATTTTTGTTGGACCAGAAGACACCCAGGAGACTTGGAGTGCTAGTCAGAAGAGCCACGAGGCGGCCACAAGGGTGGAGGGCGCGCCCCTAACCTTGTGGGCCCCTCGGTGACCCCCTGACCTAGATCTTCCTCCTATATATTCTCAAACATCCCAAAAACTTCCAGGGAGCCACGAAACCACTTTTCCACCGCCGCAAGCTTCTATACCCATGAGATCCCATCTAGGGGCCTTTTTCAGCATCCTGCCGGAGGGGGATTCAATCACGGAGGGCTTCTACATCAACACCATTGCCTCTCCGATGAAGCATGAGTAGTTTACCATAGACCTACGGGTCCATAGCTACTAGCTAGATGGCTTCTTATCTCTCTCTTTATTCTCAATACAAAGTTCTCCTTGATGTTCTTGGAGATCTATTCAATGTAATACTCTTTTGCGATGTGTTTGCCGAGATCCGAAGAATTATGGATTTATGATCACCTTATCTTTGAATATTATTTGAATCTCCTCTGAATTCTTATATGCATGATTTTATATCTTTGCAAGTCTCTTCGAACTATCAATTTGGTTTGGCCAACTAGATTGGTTTTTCTTCCGATGGGAGAAGTGCTTAGCTTTGGGTTCTATCTTGCGGTGCTCGATCCTAGTGTCAGAAGGGGAACCGACATGTATTGTATTGTTGCCATCAAGGATAACAAGATGGGGTTTTCATCATATTGCTTGAGTTAATTCCGCTACATCATGTCATCTTACTTAATGCGTTACTCTGTTCTTATGAACTTAATACTCTAGATGCAGGTAGGAGTCGGTCAATGTGTGGAGTAATAGTAGTAGATGCAGAATCGTTTTGGTCTACTTGACATAGACGTGATGCCTATATTCATGATCATTGCCTTAGATATCGTCATAACTTTGCGCTTTTCCATCAATTGCTCGGTAGTAATTTGTTCACCCATTGTACTACATTTTGCTATCTTGAGAGAAGCCTCTAGTGAAACCTATGGCGCCCGGTTCTTTATTTCATCATATAAGTTTTCGATCTACAATTTTAGTTTCCTATTTACTTTCTTTGCAATCTTTTACTTTCCAATCTATAAACCAAAAACACCAAAATATTACTTTACCGTTTATCCATGTATATCAGATCTCACTTCGCAAATAACCATGAAGGGATTGACAACCCCTTTATCGCGTTGGGTGCAAGTTGGTGTTTGTTTGTGTAGGTATTTGGTGGCTTGTTGCGTTGTCTCCTACTGGATTGATACCTTGGTTCTCAAAAACTGAGGGAAATACTTACTCTACTTTGCTGCATCACCCTTTCCTCTTCAAGGGAAAAACCAACGCAAGCTCAAGAGGTAGCAGTGGGTTGCTCTCAAATGGCAAAACCCGTGCACTAACTCTTAGCAGCCACCAATTTATGGTGTAGGGGTGGGCTATTTATAGCCAGGAGGCAACCCGAGATGATATGTCCGAAATGACCTTGGGTCACTAAGGAACCAACATGTGTCCAACGGTCGGATTTCAAACACACGCAGTAGCGATATGTCTCCAACGTATCTACTTTTCCTAACGCTTTTCCTCTTGTTTTGGACTCTAATTCGCATGATTTGAATGAAACTAACCCCGAACTGATGTTGTTTTCAGCAGAACTACCATGGTGTTGTTTTTGTGTAGAAATAAAACTTCTCGGAATGGAACGAAACTTTGCGAGGAATTTTTATACAATAAACAAGAATTTCTGGAGCCAAGACCTACCGGAGAGGGGCACATAGGTGGGCACAACCCACCAGGGCGCGCCCCCTCTCCTGGCGTGCCTAGGTGGGTTGTCCCCACCTGGTGGCCCCGCATACCCTGAAACTGATGGTATAAAATCCTATTTTCTAGAAAAAAATCAGGGAGAAAGAATTATTGCGATCCACGAGAAGGAGACGCTGTCACCTCCTATTCTTCATCGGGAGGCCAGATCTGGAGTCTGTTTGGGGCTCTGGAAAGGGGAATCTTCATTCTTCGTCATCACTAACCCTTCTCCATCACCAATTCCATGATGCTCCCCACTGGGAGTGAGTAATTCCTTCGTAGGCTCGCTGGTCGGTGAGGAGTTGGATGAGATTCATCATGTAATCGAGTTAGTCACTGGTACAACGACGTGCTAAACAAATGGTTTTTAACCCCTTTCCGCGACGGCATTTGGAACCGTCTCCAAGTGAGTGTGGGCGATAGGGGGGTCCTTCCCACGCGACCCAGAAATCGTTGGGGATAGGCCCTCCTGGGACACGGGCTGGGCCCGTGTGCGATCGGGCGAGGCATCGAAACCCAATCATTTCCGTAGGTATGTACATCCCACACGGTAATCCGAGAAAAACATTTCCGTAGGTATGTACATCCCACACGGTGAATCCCAGAAAATCATTTTCGTAGGTATGTACATCCCACACGATGAATCCCCAAAAATCATTTCCGTAGGTATGTACATCCCACATGGTGAATCCTAGAAAAAACATTTCCGTAGGTAGGGTATATCACACACAGTTCTTTGTGTGGAAACGTTTGTGCAAGGTGGCCTAACGCAAACAGTTCGTTGCTGGAAGCCGTGTGTGGTTATTAGTTGATCGAACACGCCTACTTTCTATAAACCGTGTGGGTTGAGTTCATAGCCCACGGTGTTGTCTGAGTAACTGTCTGCAATAGAAAACCCAATAAGCAGGGTAATTAGCCTATTATTGATAATCCATGTACTAATCAAACTGATATTTCTTATAAAACACGCCAGATATTTCATATCTGTATAAAAGCAACCAGGATTTCGTAATCCAATTACATCAGATAGCTTCAGCACTTAGTTACGCCATTACACAACACCACCAAGTTTCACATGCAGCATCAAAAACCTTTGGAAAGTAGCATCATACATGGCAAATAGAAAGATGAATCTCATCTGGGAAACTGCAGAAGCAGAAGGCAAATATTGAGCCTTCAGTGATGTTGAATGTCCTCTTCAGCAAGACTTCAATATTGTACCGTGGGTGTTGAATGAATACCTTCCTCGCCTCTTAACCATGCAAGTGGTTTGAGAGATAATCATCGGTAAACTGCTTTGAAAAGTACTGAAGACAAAGCTATGCATAAATTGCTGTTGTAAATTTTGAAATGGCGCAAGGGGTAAAAACAAGGTAAAAGAGTTGGTACCATCCTATAGTTGACTGATGTCTTCTTCATTGTGCAAACAAAGATCTTGCTGTTATTCGTCGCGAGTTTGTTCATCCTAACAGTCTTTCTGAGTTTCTTGACTTGACTGATATTCATGGACATCTCATTTCCCCATGTAAAATGGGCCGAACAGTGGGTCTAAGCCTCTGACAGCAGGACCTACATGTGCAAGACCAAATTGTAAGAAACCTAAATATTAGAATGATTCCTGCAACTGCACAATAATTTGCTATTAGCCAAAGGACCCTGCTTGAACAAACCTCGATGGTAAACCGCAGTGTCTCCCATTGTTTCCCTGCAACACACAGAAGGAAGATCTTGATCAGGTTAACTGAGAGTTGCCATACTATCAGTAGAATATGTATTGAGTACAACCAAATTCGGTTGGTGTCACATGCATAACAATACAAAATTGTACCCACGGCAAATGAAAATCAAATTGCAGAACTGAACCAAACAATTAAATGGACATCAGGTCAAATGAACCAAAATAGTTAACTGAGCACGACATTGCAGAATAGAAACATGTACTAGAAGATAAGACAGTTAACAAAACAAAGAATGCCTGAGAACAGTACTTCGAAATGTAGCAATTGTTGGACCAAAGTGTTAACAGAACATTACATTTCAGAGGACCAAACTGTTAACTGAACATCAGATTGCATATTAACATCACAGAGGACAAATCACTAGAAGGCACTGGCGGTGGCCCCGAGAAAACAACACGAACTATATTTTAAAGTAGATAACCGCGTAAATTTTTGTATTGGAGCGGAAGTGGAGGCCGTCCGAACCATTCCAGCCGGCTCTGCTGTCAAGTTCATCAAGGGCCTCGTGAGCCGATTCGGGGTCCCCAACCGCATCATCACAGATAACGGCTCGCAGTTTACTAGTAACCTCTTTAAAACCTACTGTGCTATCCTTGGAACGCAGATTTGCTACGCTTCGGTAGCCCACCCCAGGAGCAATGGTCAGGCTGAGCTCGCCAACGCTGAGGTCCTAAGGGGCCTCAAGACCAGGACCTTCAAGAAGAAGCTGGAGGCCTGCGGCAGGGGCTGGCACGACGAGCTCCAGTCCATGCTGTGGTCCATCCGCACCACCGCTACCAAGCCGACAGGCGAGACTCTGTTCTTCCTCGTCTACGGAGATGAATCAGTCCTCCCTCATGAGGTCAAGCATCGCTCCACGCAGGTCCTGGCGTTCGACGAAATGCAGCAGGACACCATGCGGGGGATGGATCTCGTGCTAGGGGAGGAACGTTGTCGCGAAGCTGCGTTAAGGGCGGTAAGGTACTAGCAAGCGCTACCGTGCTACCACTGCCACAACATTCGCTCCAGGACGCTCGAGACGGGTGACCTAGTCCTGAGGCAGGTCCTCTCAAGGGAAGGGTTGCACAAGCTTTCACCCATGTGGGAGGTCCCGTTCAGGGTCGTCCACATTTCCAGGCCTGGCACCGTGCGCTTGGAGACGCAAGAGGGGACACCTATCCAAAACGCGTGGAATATCCAACACCTCTGGAAGTTCTACCCATGAAGCAAGGCCCAGAGCCTGTGAAGCAAGGCCCAGAGCCTGTGAAGCAAGGCTCAGAGCCTGTGAAGCAAGGCCCAGAGCCTGTGAAGCAAGGCCCAGTGCCTGTGAAGAATCGCCGCCCGTGACACTCTCACGTAATAATGAGTTGGGGCTGTACACGCCCCGGAGTCTCATGACACTGGCCTTAGGCCCCGGGGCTCCCTCCCACGCCTAGTGGACATCACTTAGCTCCGCGCTGGTGAGAAGACTTGAAGACTAGATTAGGTGCCGGACGCGGCTTTTCATTTGCTTTCTGTAGTTGGCTTGCTTCTCCTTAATCGAGTTTGCCTTTGGCGTTCCTTGCTGATTTGGTTCCTTCGCCTTTTACCGCGTTTTTTGGCTCTAATTTCCTCATGATCTCTCTCTCGCATACCTCGCGAGGGGGCTAGGCAGGTGCCCTCGCGAGCATTTTTCTTCTCTTTGCCTTCTCGCGAGTCACCCTCGTTCGAGCCTGGAAGCTGGCGCATCTCTCCTAATCCGTGCCCCTCGGGTACCGCGATGCAAAGCGCCAAGTCAAGGTGAACCGCAAATCCTCTAGCGCACCCCTAACAAATTTTTTGTAGTTCCTGAGCAAACGCAGACATCTTGTGAAGGAAAGGGCGTCCCAAACGCGCCAGGTTAGGTTATCTTTGCGCAAAATAACAACAGGGCATGGGAATAAAACACACGTTGCATTAACCAAGAACCACAGTTCGATACACGCCCCTCTGGGCCCATACTAGTTTCATTTTCTGATGTAGGAAAGGGAAAAAGCTAAACAAAGCGGCGTTTCAGCAATCCATGGGGGTGGGCCCTTAGCAACGCCCGAGCCAAGCCAGACCCCTCCTCGCGCTTCACGGAGGCACGACGACGAGATGACCCGCTGCCTCCTTCGAAGCTGGCGCGGCGGCTGGTCATAGCCATCGCCGTTGGAGCTGTCACTGGAGGAAGAGCCGCCGTAGCTGGAAGAGATGCGGTCGCTGCCGAGGGCAGGCTCGCCCTCACCCTCATCGCGACCATCACCAAGGCCGAGCACCTCCTCACTGTCGTTTGTCTCGGGGTAGCACCCGGCGCCGCGACCATCTTCCCCGAACACCCTCACGTAGAGGGTCGACTCACCGTCATACTTGAAGTGGAGCGTGCACCGCCTGCCCAGGCCACGCGCGCGGGCGAACGTCTGCTAGCCGTGGGCCAGGGCTATGTTGCCCATGACGGAAGTCTTGACCGCGACCCAGGAGGCCTTGCTGCAGCAACCATCCGCCTGCAACCAGAGCCCTCCTGGACCAGGGGCCAGCAGTTCATCGACAAGGAAGCGCGGAAGCTGGAGCCAGTTGCCGGCTGGGTTCTCCGACCAGACAACGAACTCCGGTGACGCCTCCACTGAATGGAAGCGTGGGCGGGGAGGCCTCGCCACCATCGCGTGCCTCACCACATCAGCTGGACCGCCATGGTCGGGACGGTCCCCTCCATGTGCCGCGGCGCCGCCTTGACAGTGGGCCACGGCGGGGGTCGCAACGTGCTTGCGCGGACGGCCACGACCGCGCTTGGGCGCCGGGGAACCGGGGCCCTCGCGAGGGGCCTTCCCCTTCTTGGCGGCAGAGAACTTCCTTCGTGACACCATCGGAGGCGCTGCAGGCAATGAAGCAAAGAAGAAGCGAACAAGCGAGGAAGAGATGGGCAACGGGGGCTCCACCCCTCCCCATTTATAGCAAGAGAAGGCCAACCGGCATCTTCCACGATCGCAGGGACTTGTCAAGTCGTGCAGTCATCGGGGCAGCATGGGGAAGTGGATATGCCCACATCCAATCAACCGCCACGCGTCAACCAAGGCCGCAGGCTTTTGGGGCCCGCGGCGCTTCGAGCTTGACCCTTGGCTTCGCCACGAAGTCAAGCCCGCGCGTACCTTGGGCCTGGGGGCTACCGTCGGTGTTCTGGGAATGGGGGTCCCCAGACTTGCCTGCCTGCGGCCCGCGGCATAGCTGAGCCAGCAGGTCGTACGACCCGTATTCACCAACAAAGCACCCAAGACCCTCGTGAGGGGCCAAGCCTCGCGAGGCAGACGATGCAAGACCTCCTCTGGAGCGGCCTAGCTAGGCAGGCTCACGAGGAGCAGAGATATCAAGGCAAGGCGAACCTCACAAGGCTCTCGTGATGTGAGCCATGACGATCAGCACCAGACGGGCGCCAGGCGGGCGCCAGCGCGCGCAGCGTCCTTGTTTCCTCTTTGGTGCAAAGGGGGCACGTGCAGCCGCGGAGTACCGAGGCATCAGGCAAAGGTTGCCATTCCGGTGCAACAAGACCAAGACCACAAACTACAAGACGGAGGTCATCGTGGAGCCCAAAGCAGCGTCACCACCAGAGCTTTGTGCAGGCGAAGACTACTTTTGTCAGGATAGCTTGTACTAGCTGTCCCCCTTCAAATTAGCCCGCCATTGTTGGCTCCCATCCCGCTCGATATTTGGGAAGAGGACCAGGGCCTCTATAAATAGGACTAGCCACCACAGTGGATGGGGGATCACCTCATCTTACCTAGAGGAGATCATCAGAGATCGAGAGACACACCACAAGCTCACACGCGCAAGAACACCTCAACCTCAGGAGGATGTTCTCCCCTTGTATTGTTCATCATCAGCCCAAGAGGCAATCCACCACCACACTGGAGTAGGGTATTACACCACGACGGTGGCCCAAACCAGTATAACCCTGTGTCTTTCTGTGTTGTGATTTCGTCGAGTTCGTCTGCAAGATCTTAGTGAGCTAGAGCATAGATCGGTAGGAGGGGAAGACTTCACGCGCACCCCAGTGTTCGAACCTTAAGGGTTTGCTGGAGCCCCACATCCGACAGCCTCGCATGGGCAGTTTGAATACATACATCAGTGCCAAACTTCTAAAAATCCAATGGTTATTCTCAAATTGGATTTTGCAAAAGTGTTTGATACCATTGATCATGATGCTATGCTGGAAATCATGAAGCACATGGGTTTGAATGATAAATGGTTGGGGTGGATCAAAACCCTTTTTTCCTCCGCCAAATCTTCAGTTCTCCTTAATGGCGTCCCGAGCAGACAGTTTAATTGCATTTGTGGAGTACGACAAGGTGACCCTCTGTCCCCTCTAATCTTTGTCTTGGCGGCAGCTTTATTGCAGGTTGCAATTAATGACTCCTTTCGAAGAAATGATCTTCAATTTCCCTTCTACCGTCCCAACCAATCAGACTACCCGGTGATTCAATACGCTGATGACACTATCATATTATTACCGGCGTGTATTGACCAAGCTACTCTTGTCAAAAACATCCTCACTGATTATGCAACTTATATTGGGCTAAAGATTAATTTCCACAAGTCAACTCTCGTGCCCATGTACTGTGACGCTGCAACCGCTCAACATATTGCACAAATCTTCGGTTGTGTGGTGGGAAAGCTACCTTTTACCTATCTTGGGTTGCCAATGGGCACTTCAAAACCGACAGTGTAGGATCTCATGCCCTTGGTCTGTGGAGTTCAACGAAGACTTTCATCGACGTTGTCAATGATCTCCTATGGAGGGAAACTATCGCTTCTCAACTCGGTCATCACATCCCTTATAATCTTTGCGCTCTGCACCCTCAAACTGCCACAGAAGATTATTGAACTATTGGATAAAATCAGAAGGCAATGCCTTTGGACTAAGAAGACTGATGATGGGGACAAGTGCAACTCTATAGCTTCATGGCAAATGGTTTGCAGACCCAAGGGGTGTGGAGGACTCGGGGTGCTTGACTTACAAACTCAAAGTGATGCTTTGCTCATGAAATACCTACACAAGTTCTATAACCATTGGGATCTGCCGTGGGTTGATTTGATTTGGTCCACATATTACACCAAAAAAATCCCACATGCCTCAGACCCATGCGGTTTGTTCTTGTGGAAAGATGTGCTCAAACTTACTCGTATCTATAGAAGCATCTCACATGTGATCGCTCGCAGAGGAGATACTACGCTTATGTGGAAAGATCTCTGGTTGGATGATGTTCTTGCAGATTCACACCCCCGTGCGTTTTCTTATGCTAAACTTGAAGATATTTCGGTCCGGGATTTTCTTGGTTGCACCAACCTCAATGAAACCTCCCACCTACCCCTCTCCATGCAATCCCACAATGAGTTGCGCGATATCCAGGAGATCACAGCACATGTTGGCAATGATGCGGGAGATGACATGGACTCTTGGGTATATGAGTGGGGCTCTGAGATTTACACTGCAAAAAGATATTACAAATTCTATTTTCGGGAGGTCACTGCACACAATAGTTACAAATGGCTCTGGAAATCTTCGGCCACAATGAAAATCAAGGTTTTTGGTTGGCTACTACTCTCAGATCGTCTGAACACCAGAAACATGCTTAAGAGAAGGCACTATAACATTGGTGACAATCATGGTTGCATACTGTGTGGAAGCACCGAGGAAGAAACGATCGAACACATGATCTTTACTTGTCAATTCAGTTTGGCTTCTTGGGACACTTTGAACATCCACTGGACAACTAATGGAGATCGTCTAAATTGGATCAAGGAAGCCAAAACAGTATGGAACAACCCAATGTTTATGGAGATCTTTTTGTATGCCTCCTGGAGTTTGTGGAAAGAAAGAAATAACAAGCACTTCCTAAGGATAGACCCCACTGTCGGCTCATGGGCAAGAAGATTCAAAGAAGACCTCTCTCTACTCATACATAGAGCCAAAGAGAAGCACATACAATTTATTTCCTCTTTTGCCCAATCCTTTGTTGTCCCTTAGTCTAGTACTTAGATTGGTTTCCTAACTTTACTTTCTATTTACAATGGCCATGGATGTAAGGTTATGCCTTTGTAAGAACTTTTTGATACTTCAATTTAATACATACAGTAGGAGCCCCTCCTACTGTTTCAGGTGTCAAAAAATGGACATAGCACTATAGTTGGAATAGAATATGATGGTGGAGGTTGTGTGGAGAAGACAAAAAGGAAGAAAGTCTCACATCGAGGTGGCTAATCAATGGGTTATGGAGATGCCCATCAATTGATGTCAATGCGAGGAGTAGGGATTGCCATGCAACAGATGCACTAAGAGCTATAAGTGTATGAAAGCTCAAACTGAAAACTAAGTGGGTGTGCATTCAACTTTCTTGCTCATGAAGACCTAGGGCATTTGAGGAAGCCCATCATTGGAATATACAAGCCAAGTTCTATAATGAAAATTCCCACTAGTATATAAGTGATAACTCAAGAGACTCTCTATATGAAGAACATGGTGCTACTTTGAAGCACAAGTGTGGTAAAAGGATAGTAACATTGCCCCCCTTTTTGGCGGGCTTCTTTGGCCCCCTTTTTTATTTAGGCTTCTTTGGCCTCTATTTTTTTCTTTTTATCATGGGGCAATGCTCTAATAATGATGATCATCACACTTCTATTTACTTAAAACTCAATATTACAACTCGATACTAGAACAAAGATATGACTCTATATGAATGCCTCCGGCGGTGTACCGGGATGTGCAATGATCTAGCGTAGCAATGACATCAAAAACGGACAAGCCATGAAAACATCATGGTAGCTATCTTACGATCATGCAAAGCAATATGACAATAAATGCTCAAGTCATGTATATGATGATGATGGAAGTTGCATGAAAATATATCTCGGAATGGCTATGGAAATGCCATAATAGGTAGGTATGGTGGCTGCTTTGAGGAAGATATAAGGAGGCTTATGTGTGATAGAGAGTATCATATCACGGGGTTTGGATGCACCGGTGAAGTTTGCACCAACTCTCGAGGTGAGAAAGGGCAATGCACGGTATCGAAGAGGCTAGCAATGATGGAAGGGTGAGAGTGCGTATAATCCATGGACTCAACATTAGTCATAAAGAACTCACATACTTATTTCAAAAAATCTATTAGTCATTGAAACAAAGTACTACGCGCATGCTCCTAGGGGGATAGATTGGTAGGAAAAGACCATCGCTCGTCCCCGACCGCCACTCATAAGGAAGACAATCAATAAATACCTCATGCTCCAACTTCGTTACATAACGGTTCACCATACGTGCATGCTACGAGAATCACAAACTTCAACACAAGTATTTCTACAATCCACAACTACCCACTAGCATGAATCTAATATCACCATCTTTATATCGCAAAACTATTGCAAGGAATCAAACACATCATATTCAGTGATCTACAAGTTTTATGTAGGATTTTATGACTAACCATGTGAATGACCAATTCCTGTCATCTCTCTAAATAGATATAAGTGAAGCAAGAGAGTTTAATTCTTTCTACAAAAGATATGCCCATGCTCTAACAAATATAAGTGAAGCAAAAGACTATTCTACAAATGGCGGTTTTCTATGTGAAGAGAAACATGCAACCCAAACTTCAAATGATATAAGTGAAGCACATGAAGCATTCTATAAAGCCATACTCAAAAGATATAAGTGAAGTGCAATGAGCATTCTATAAATAAACCAAGGACTATCTCATACCAGCATGGTGCATCAAAGAAAAGTGAAAACTAAATGCAAAAGACGCTCCAAGATTTACGCATATCATGTGACGAATAAAAATATAGCTCCAAGTGAAATTACCGATGGTCGTTAGAAGAAAGAGGGGATGCCTTCCGGGGCATCCCCAAGCTTGGTTGCTTGGGAGTCCTTGAATATTTCCTTGGGGTGCCTCTGGCATCCCCAATCTTAGGTATTGCACTCCTTATTCCTTCATCCATCGTGATCTCTCCCAAAACTTGAAAACTTCAATCACACAAAACTTATCGGGAAGTTCGGTAAGATCTGTTAGTATAATAAAGCAAATCACTACTCTAAGTACTGTTGCAAACCAATTCATATTTTGTTTTTTCATTTTAGCTACTGTAATATAACTTTTCCATGGCTTAATCCACTGATAGAAATTGATAGTTTCATCAAAACAAGCAAACTATGCATCAAAAACAGAATCTGTCTTAAACAGGACAGTCTGTAGTAAACTGAACATTCACCATACCTCTGGTACTCCACAAATTCTGCCAAAATTAGGAAAAATAAAAATTTGTATAGAAAGACATTGCAAAAAATTTCAGAACCGTTTGACGTTCCAGTAAAAAAAATCTAAAATCGCGCACTACACCCAAAGTTTCTGTACTGCACCACACAAACCAACAAACAATGTAAACATCCTAAAGGCAAATCTTGGCACATTATTTTTATAATACTGTAAGTGCATCTAGTGCCACCCCTAGTTGTTTTTGGAGTGTTGACGACAAACCTGGTTGAGGGACTAATGTGTTTGTGAGAATTGCAGGATAACACAGGTAGAAGTCCCTCATTGATTCGGTTTTCCTACCAGAGATGACCCCTAAAAATGTATGAAGACATTGAAGTCAAAGGTGGTATGTGAAGACATTCACATTGAAGACTATGACAAGAGAAGACATCGCGTGAAGACTATGGAGCGCGAAGACTTAGCAGTTTCGTCGTTCTTTTTCTTCTTTGTTGAGTCATAGGAACCACCGTACTGTTAAGTGGGGTCCAAGAGAACCAGTCAAAATGACTGAAGTGATGCTTAACCAAAATCCTATGTCTTCGAGTGAAGACTATGAGAGCAAATCTTATTCAGAGTTGGATAAGTCAGCTTTGCTTGTAGCCCAAGTAAAGTTGCCGCGTGTGTTTGAAATCTGACCGTTGGAACACGTGTCAGTTCCTTAGTGACCCAGGGTCATTTCGGACAAATCAGGTTGGGTTGCCTAGTGGCTATAAATAGCCCACCCCTACAACCATAAACGGTTGGCTGCTCAGAGTTAGTGCACGGCTTTTGTCGTTTGAGGGCAACCCACCTCGAAGCATTTGAGAGAGAATTCCTTGCGAGGATAAAGCCCTAAACACCCAGAGCCAAAGAGTGTTAGGCATCACTTAAGTCTTCCTGTCTGTGTGATCTGAAGACTTATTACACTTGAGGACAGTGAATCCTCCAGCCGGTTAGGCGTCGCGTTCTGAGCATCCAAGAGTCATTGTGGATCGCCGGTGAACAAAGTCTGTGAAGGTTTGGAAGTCTACCTTGAAGACTTACCAGAGTGATTGGGGGAGGACTGGGTGCCCTTAGCTCAAGGGGAATAAGGTGAAGACGCGGTCTTCTGAGTTGAATCTCAGCCTCCCTAACCAGACGTACAGTTGTCACAGCAACTGGAAGTGGTCCAACAAATCATTGTCTTCAACGAGTCACTGGTTTCATCCTTCCCATTCCTTTACTTACTGTTGGCCCTGGTGAAGTCATTGTATGATTGCATCATCTCTTGTCTTCACTGAGTGACTGCTTGTTCTGATTGGCTTCATACTATCTTCCTACCTGATCTATACTGCCTAGCTGCTATTAGTCGTTGTGCTTTCACTTCATTGAATACTTGACTATGGCTTGCTTAGTGTAGTCTACCTTCCGCTGCATGGTAATAGGTTTATTTCTATCATTTGTCTTCGAAACTTCCATGTTTTGAGGACTTTCATAAAAATCGCCTATTCACCCCCCCTCTAGTCGACCACTAGCACTTTCAATTGGTATCAGAGCAAGGTACTCCCTTGTTTTGTGTGATTCGGTTTAACCACCTGGAGTTTTAGCTATGTCGACTGCAGGGATAATCAAAGTCTCTGCTGCGTGCCCAGTCTTCGATGGAACTGAATATCCCTACTGGAAGAATAAGATGCGCATGCATCTTGAAGCCATTGATGTCGACCTATGGTATGTCATCAAGAATGGCGTTCCCAAGGCGGGTGAAGCTGTCATCACTGCTGATGTCAAGAAGTTCGTTCAACTGGACTCCACTGCCAAGAACATCATCTGTGGTCATCTGGCCAAATGACAGTATGGCTGTGTGAGTGCTTTGGAAACATCCAAGCTAGTCTGGGACTGGCTCTCCAAGGTTAACGAAGGCGTCTCAACCCAAAGAGATCAGAGAATCAGTGTCCTTCGCAACCTCTTCAACCGCTTCAAGAGAAACGACAATGAGAATGTCTAGCTCACGTTTGATCGACTCACTGACATCACAAATGAGCTTCAAGCCCTCGGCGCTACTGAGATAACCAAGCATGAAGTCGTGAAGACACTCCTGAGATCAGTTGACAGCTCATTTGACACCTTAGCCCTGACGATTCAAGAACTTCCTGACTTCAAGACACTCGATCCGTCTGACATACTTGAGAGGCTCAACACACATGAGTTTCAGCTTTCTGAGAAAAGAGACATCTACGGTCCCAACTATGGGCGAACTCGTGCCTTGAAGGCAAAAGTTGTCTCCTCATCTGAAGAAGAATCTGACAGCAGTTCTGATGATCCTGAAGACATTGGAAAGGAGCTTGCTATGCTTGTGAAGAAGTTCCAAAAATTCACCAAGAAGAAAGGCTTTAGAAAGTCTTCACGATCAAGCTCAAGAAATGATGAAGCTTCTGCTCATGACTACAAGAAGAGAACATGCCACAAGTGCAAGAAACATGGCCACTACATCTTTGAGTGTCCGCAGTGGGACAATGAGAACAACAAGAAGAAGAAGAGCAAGGAGTATGATTCTGATGACAAGAAGAAGAAGAAATACTCAAAGTCCTCTTCCAAGTCTTCCTCAAAGTCTTCATCACACAAGAAGAGCTCATCTGGCAAGGCTCGTGCGTTCGTTGGCAAGGAAATGGATTCAGAGGAGGAGTCCGCTTCTGAGGCGGCGGAGGTGGAGTCTGAGGAGGAGTCCAATTCTGGCGTTGCAAGTCTGGCTACAGCATACGTTGCCAAGTCCATCTTCAACACTGAAGACAATGACTTCATCACCGACACCGATGCAAATGACAAGGACTACTCCGCTCCCACCTACTGCTTCATGGCATGCGGTGCCAAGGTAAACACACGCACTACTCACTATCAAACATCAAGTGAAGATGACTCTGATTGTGGTTCCAAACCCAGCTACAAAACACTTTCTAAAATTGCAACTGAACAACAGAAAGCTATGGAACATATTCAAAAACTGTTAGATAAAAGCGATAACTTGTTAGAGACTGAAATGACTCGATCTCAGTCCTTAATTGAAGACATAAAAAATCTTCATGTTATGTATGAGGAACTTGAAAGTCGTCATGAAATGCTCTCAACAACTCATGAAAATCTTTCCTATGATTATCTTCAAAGGAAGCAAGATCTTGAGAAATTGAGAGCGGCTCATGAAGATCTTCAAAAGGAAAACGAGTCACTTCACGCCAAACAGATCAGTTCCGCTCAGGAAGGATTTGAACCACCATGTCTTAAATGCATTGAGCGTGACAATGCTACTTCTGTTGCTAGATGTTCTACTGCTGCTACTATTGCAATATCTTCAACTGTTGATGTGGTAACTAACCCCTCTGCTGAGGATACCACTGCTATTGCTGATGAAAATGCTAGGTTGAAGACATTGCTTGAAACAGGGATGTACAAGAGTCTCAAAGGGCATCAGACACTATGTGATGTCCTCAAACGGTAGATCCTAAACCGAAACCCTAGGAAAGAGGGTCTTGGGTTCGAAAGGAAAATGAATGCTGATGGCTCTTACTCGAAACCTGAGTAGTACCCCAAAACCACATGGGTTGCTGCAAAGGAAACTTCAGTGGATCCATCCACCCTTTCTGGCTTCACTTGTGCTAATCCCATTGTTATTGATGAATCCTTTGATGCAAACTATAAGTTGTTTAAGAATCAGACTGGTGAAGTGTTTGCCAAGTATATTGGTACTAACTGCAGGAATGGTCCACCTATGAAGAAAGTCTGGGTGCCGAAAAGGTTGTTGGAGAATCTTCCTGTGAATGTCGTGATGACACCACAAGTAAAGAAGACAAACCCCAGACCACAGGCTTCATATGGTCCAAAGGCTTCATACAGACAAAGGACTCACCTGAGTCGCACTAATGCAAATGTTTTACAGGGAAGCCATACTCAGGCCTATGAATATGAGCGCGTTTTATCAAAGCGCCATGTTCATAAGACCAAGAACTACTCTGCTTATTCTTATGAGTACTATTGTCCACCTGCAAGACTTTTTGCTAGGGCTCCAAAGCCAAAGTTCTTAGATGCTGCACTTAGACTCATTGCTTCGAAGCCACCCTTGAAGATGTGGGTGGCTAAGAAAGCTTAATTCTCTTTTGCAGGGAAAGGTCTCCAGCCGAAAATCAAATTCGTCTAAAGCTATTGCTGGGGACCTTAAACATCTTGTAGGGCGCAAGATCAAATGCCAAGATGGTCTTATTATGTATTTTGTTCCTGAGTCGCTTGCTACTTGCCCTATCAGTCCTAACCTCGACCTAAGCTTTCATAATCCACTTGCTCGTCAAATGTTTATGCTTCACAATTCTCTTCGTGAAGCCTATCCCCCTAACTACACTGTAGGGTACGACAAGAGCTGCTTCAGAATGGATTATTGATAGTGGGTGTACTAATCACATGACTGGCAAGCGAAGTCTTCTCATGGACTCAACTTTACGTCCATCTGACAAAAGTCACATCACATTTGCTGATACTAGTAAAAGCAAGGTATTGGGTCTAGGTAGAGTTGCAATCTCAAGGGATCAGCACATGGATAAAGTGATGCTTGTTGAATCCCTTGGTTTCAACTTAATGTCTGTCTCAATGCTTTGCGATTTAAACATGATTGTGATATTTGGAAAATATCATTGCCTTGTTCTAATGGAATCTGACAAGTCTCTAGTCTTTGAAGGGTATCGGAAAGATGATTTGTACATGGTAGATTTCTCAGTCGGACCACAGCTTGTCGTATGTCTTCTAGCAAAAGCTTCAGAATGCTGGCTCTGGCATCGGAGGCTAGGGCATGCTGGCATGAGGAACTTGCACACTCTTGCAAGGAAGAAGCATGTCATAGGCATCGAGGACGTCAAGTTCAAGAAGGACCACTTATGCGGTGCCCGTGAAGCAAGAAAGATGACGAGGGCCAAGCATCCCTCGAAGACAATCATGACAACGACTCAACCCTTCGAACTGCTCCACATGGACCTTTTCGGTCCCACTCATTACTCAACTCTTACTACTACTGCTTGTCTCTATGGCTTTGTCATTGTTGATGATTATTCAAGATATACTTGGGTGCATATAATCCTCTACAAGACTGAAGTGCAGGATGTCTTCAGACGCTTCGCCAATCGAGCCATGAACAACTATGGCGTCAAGATCAAGCACATCAGAAGTGACAATGGCACTGAATTCAAGAACACTGGCCTAGACACTTATCTTGATACTTTGGGCATCACACATGAATTCTCAGCTCCATACACGCCGCAGCAGAATGGCGTCGTGGAACGCAAGAACAGAACACTTATTGAGATGGCCCGGACGATGCTCGATCAATACAAGACTCCAAGAAAGTTCTGGCCTAAAGCCATTGATACTGCATGCCATATCATCAACCGTGTTTATCTTCACAAGCTTCTGAACAAGACATCCTATGAGCTCCTTACTGGCAAGAAGCCAAATGTCAGTTACTTCAGAGTATTTGGTGCCAAGTGCTGGATCAAGGATCCACATCACACTTCAAAATTTGCACCAAAGGCACATGAAGGTTTATGCTTGGATATGGAAAGGATTCGCACTCCTACAGAGTCTTCAACCTCTTTCACTATAAAGTGGTTGAAACTGTGGATGTGCGGTTCAATGAGACTAATGGCTCGCAAAGAGAGCACCTGCCAAATGTGCTAGATGAAGTTCCATCCAGTGAATCAATCAAACTTATGGGAACTGGAGAAATCATACCATCTGAAGCTCAGCCTGAAGAGGAACTTATCATCTCTGCACCTGCTCAGCCTAAAGACAATCCTTCTAATGATGACAATGATCAGCAAGAGCAAAATATTCGTCCTGATCCTCGTAAGCACAATATAATAGGCACTAAATGGATATATCGCAACAAGCAAGATGAGCATGGTCAAGTTGTTAGAAACAAAGCTCGCCTCGTTGCTCAAGGATACACTCAAGTTGAAGGAATTGACTTCGATGAAACATTTGCTCCTGTGGCTAGGCTTGAAGCTATACGCATACTGTTGGCCTATGCAAATCATCATAACATTCTTCTGTATCAAATGGATGTGAAGAGCGCTTTTCTCAATGGCAAGATTGAAGAAGAAGTGTATGTTGCACAACCGCCTGGCTTTGAAGATCCAAAACATCCTGACATGGTCTATAAACTCAACAAGGCACTGTATGGCCTTAAACAAGCCCCTCGAGCTTGGTATGACACACTTAAAGACTTCCTGAAAAGCAAAGGCTTCAAACCTGGTTCCCTGGATCCCACTCTCTTCACGAAGACATATGATGGTGAACTGTTTATGTGCCAAATATATGTGGATGACATTATCTTCGGCTGCACTAACCAGAAATACAGTGCAGAGTTTGGATATATGATGCAAGAGCAATATCAGATGCCCATGATAGGTGAGCTGAAGTTCTTCCTTGGTCTTCAAATACGTCAGCAACGCAATGTCATCTTCATATCTCAAGAGAAATACCTCAAAGATTGCCTGAAGAAATTTGGAATGCAAGACTGCAAAGGCCACACGATGCCAATGCCAGCCAAACACCATCTGGGTCCCGACGACAATGGTAAAGAGTTCGATCAAAAGGTATACCGCTCCATGATTGGTTCTTTGCTTTATTTATGTGCATCTAGGCCAGATATCATGCTTAGTGTTTGCATGTGTGCCCGGTTCCAAGCGGCACCAAAGGAATCACATCACTTAGCTGTGAAGCGAATTCTTAGATATTTGGCTCACACCCCAACACTAGGATTATGGTATCCAAAGGGCTCAGAGTTTGATCTAGTTGGATTCTCGGATGCTGATTATGCTGGTGACAAGGTGGATCGCAAGTCTACATCAGGCACATGTCATTTTCTGGGACGATCACTTGTATGTTGGTCTTCGAAGAAGCAGAACTGTGTATCTCTCTCCACCGCTGAATCTGAATACATTGCTGCTGGATCTTGCTGCGCTCAGCTTCTATGGATGAAGCAAACACTCAAAGATTATGGCATCCATCTGAAGCAAGTGCCACTCTACTGCGATAATGAGAGCGCCATCAAGATTGCTAACAACCTAGTTCAGCACTCGAAGACAAAGCACATTGAAATTCGTCATCACTTCCTCAGAGATCATGTTATGAAGGAAGATATTGATATCATACACGTCAACACTGAAGAGCAATTGGTTGAGAAGAGGTTTTGCAAGTTACGGTGTGAGCTAAATATCTTGGAATCCTCAAATGTCCTATGATCAGGCACACATCCTAACACTTACGCATGTTGATGACTTAGATGTGCAACAGACGAAGTAAAGTATATCTTCAATCAATGAAGACTTACATTCTGAGTGTGAATATATTAAAATGGAATCTGACTTCGGAGCGCCATGATAATTGTGTGCCGTGTCTGGGTCTAATACTTCCTATACGATGGGTAACGCCACCACAAAAATTCTTCCCTTTGAAGTGTTTTTTCTCATGGCGTTACATTTGCAAAGTCTTCGCATTTTGTTTGTCTTCAATGTTAACATGGCCTCATGTTTATCTTCAATTTGGTTTCTGTCCTATATAGCATTCACTTATAGCTATGTCTTCACGATTGAATCTTTTGACCTAAGTGAATGTGATCAGACCCTAACCCCTCTATGCTTCTATCTTAAGTCTATCTATCCAAATCATATGCATTCAATTGACACTGTCAAACTGTCTTCTCTGCGTCCTTGTCAGCAGAAGACACAAAGACAAACATTAATCTGTTTTTCAATGCTAAATCCTTCAACCTGAAACCCGGAGAAGTGGGAACGACCACCCGACAATCCATGCATGCGTGGGAACATGGAACAACCTCCGATGTGTTGCATGATAGCCACATGTCCTTCAGATGTGAATCACCAGGGGCACCTGTGTAATAACACTGTGCCATCCCTGTCCCTATAAATACATGCCTCACCACAGCCATTATCCTTTCTTCCACTCTCGCACAAACCCTAGCGCCACCGCTAGCCCTCGACGATGCCGGCGACGAAGTGCTTAGCTACTGCAACCTCACCGACGCCGTCTTCACGCCGGCCGCGGACATCGTCTTCTCCGCCGTCGCCGTAGGTGTCCTCCGTCGCCAAGTTAGGGCACGGAAGATCGAATTGC
Organism: Triticum urartu; assembly: GCF_003073215.2. NCBI lineage: Eukaryota > Viridiplantae > Streptophyta > Magnoliopsida > Poales > Poaceae > Triticum > Triticum urartu. The sequence goes on along the minus strand of NC_053022.1, from coordinate 252,296,187 downwards.
TCGGCCTCCTCTCCCACTCCGTCTAGCAGTTCTTCATGTGGTAAATAAAACCTCCTTTTTACGGCCCCTTTGATCCTATAGATTCATCATTTTCTACCACAAGTAGTTTCTATTCACACAAGTTGGATCTATTTCATACTGCATCTCATAATATGCCTAGTATGTTCACTTATGCTTCACAAAGTAGTTAGATTCCTCACTTGTACTTATTCGTGGATTCGTACAAATCTGGAACCAACTCTCTATCTGTGAGTGAATGTCTTCGCACTATGAGGTCAATGTCTTCTAAACTGATTTATCTTCAAAATCTTCTGAGAATGCATATGACCTCTTCCCCTTCCCTCGCACCTTAATGCTGTCATAGGTACATGTCCGTGGGAGAATCCCTTGGTTCTCATAGTCTGCATTCATTTGCAGAATTCTTACAACATCATATAAATTCTCCCGAAGCCAGTTCTTGTCTGACCAGTAGACGGAAGACTTTATCAGTTTTGAAGCCTTTCAGTTTAAACTTCATGGCACCAGAGAAATTTGCAAGGAAGGGTGGCAGACAGCGTCGTGGCAACACCTCAAGAGATTTGCCTCCTGACCTCTATGAGCTGTACAAGACAGATCCAGAGGAGGACTACAATCAGCGGAAAACTCGAATCCAATGGATTCGAAGATATTGGGCAGAACAATGGTTCAAGTACAGGTTCGTAACCCAGGAATATGCTGAGAAGAATGCCATCAAACGACCATGGGAAGAGATCCTATACAGAAATCTTCAACCCAGGTCCAGAGCTGAAGCCATTGAACAAGGCTTCTATCCTTACATGGTCCGTGGACCACAGCCTGCAGATGCAGACCCATCTTCATTACTATGGTGCCGTGATGATAATCTATTCAAGCGCAACTTCCACTTTGCCAAGAATTCGGCCAAAGAAAACAAGAAGTCACGGGGATTAGACTTCAATCCGGGGACCTCTGCTCCTCGTGCCGATGGCTCATGCGAAGCTGAACCCAATCTTGTTGTGCCCTTCTACAACCTAGAAGGTCTCATCACTCATATTATGGTTCAAGGGACAGCCGTGGATGAACCTGCAGACGACGCTGATTCTGACGAAGTGCCTGCACCACCGAAGCCAAGGAAGCCGAAGAAACCTCAAGCTTCGAAGCCTTCCCCAGCACCAAAGGCCTCACGGGCGAAGCCTCTGGCCACTGCACCTCCTGAACACAGTGTGCAGTCTGAAGATTTGTCACGCATCTCCGAGCCCTCACAAGTGAAGATGCCCTTGCAACCCACTAGCCAAGCACGGACCGCTACTGCTATTCTGCGCAATGACGCCATTGATCTGTCCAGCGAGGACGATCTTGGCGATGATGCTCTTGAGCAGTTGATCAAGAGCAAGCAAGAGGCAGAAATCTTCAATGACCTTCCTCTCTTTGATGTTGAAATCATCAACACATTCATTGATGAGTGGTTTGACAGCCCAAATGTTAGCTTTGATGATCTTTAGCTTCCCATTGGCCTCCGCGTCGCCTTCCATGGAGCCATTGCTGCTGAGCTGGCTCTAGCTCAGAAGATTGTTGAGCTGAAGCATAAGATCGATTATGAAAAAGCTCAGTTCAAGAAGCATATGGCCAAGCTCAATGTTGAAGACATTCAGAACTTCCAGACCATGATGCATGAGCTTAAGGAAGCATTCCGAACCAAACGCGAAGAAGCCAAAGGTTCTCGTGAGCGCATGAAGGATCTTGATGCTAAATGTGTCTAAGGATACAATGAGGCTAAAAAGCGCAAGGCCTTGGGGCGACCAGGAATCGATCACAGAATGGCGGCCAAGAAGAAGAAGAAGCCAGTTGTGGCAGAACCCGAAGCACCAAGGCAGGAAGTACATCCAATTGTCTTCCCAGCCAGTATGACAGGCTCGAAGCCTAAGGTCCCCACAGTGGCTTCAGAACTGAAGAAAACAAGGGCTGCTGAAGCTGAAGCCAGAAAACGCAAAACCAAGGGCACCACTGATGATGCTCCTCCAACCAAGAAACGCAAAACCAAGAAGAGAGATCGGGCTGCTCCCACAGAGCCCCTTAATGTCGAGCCAATCTCAGTGGCTCTTCCTGCGTCTGAACATCGAGAGCGCCAGTTGATAGTTCATGAGCCTGCTTCCACAGTGGCTCCTGAAGCTGAAGACAATCCAGCTGTTGACCCCACCGCAGCTGAAGACATTGGTCCTCACGACAATATTGAAGATGATGAAGTCCTTCCTCAGATCGAGCACCAATTGGTATCATCGCCTGTGCTCACGCACAGCGAACTCATCAGGATTGGTCGTCCTCTGACGCCAACTGCTCAAGATGCATTGTGGGCTGATCACCCACAACGACAAGACACTCCAAGCTCTCCCAAACCGCAAGCTACCCCACCAGTGCTAGATGATGATGACTTTGAGGCCCAGCACACTCCATCTCCACAAGCGTCGCCATCATTATGCAGGCTTCGCAAAGGACCAAGGCCCCAAGTCACTCCCACTATGCATGTGTCTGAGTCCAAAGCCAAAATGGCTGAAGATATTCCGGCTGCATCAGCCGATGAAGAAGAAGCACCAAGAGTTGCTACATCCCCGTCCCACCAAGATGTTATTCTCGAGGAGAACGTGTCTGACCCTCCAGCTCCTGAAGTGGAGGTTAACAACCCTGAGGCGGCCACCAACATCACCGCTGAAGCCAATGACGTCGTCATGGCTGAAGCTAATGCGGCGCCTGAAGCTACTGCGGTGCCAGAAGTCCAAGCACCTGAAGCCACTGCGGCACCCGAAGCCGATGTTGAAGCACCTGAGGTACAAGCACCCGAAACCAATGTGGCCCCTGAAGCCCATGAAGACAATGCCAATGCTCCTGTTCCCCCTCCAAGACCTCATACAATTGAGCTGGCATTTGATCGCGGTCATCCTGTTATGGTCCGCTGGCCCGTTCTGGTTCCTCCACCTGTTGTGGGTCCACAGTTTGAGTATCATGTCGAGAACAGACCTCAAGTCCAAAAGCCCAAGCCAAGACTTCCACGATTCCCAGGCACTGCCACTTCACCTGGGGTCTTCAATGTGAATGGCTTCGTGGCACATAACACCTTCTTCAACAGCTCCAAGAACCCTTATACACTACAAAAAAATACACTTCTGTGATGATACGTGTTTGTCATAGTAGGTCGCATTTTTTGTCATGCATGTACATCCATGACAAATTTATGACAGAATCAAGATAGTCATACCTGTGCTGTCGTAGAAGTGTTCCATGACATTACCAAAATTATCATCACGGAAGTGTCCACTTCCATGACGATAAATTGCGCGTCACAGAAGTGCTTTCGTCAAGGGTGACCGACACATGGCATCCACCGTAACGGAACGCCGTTAAGCTATCAGGTCGGGTTTTGGATCCGATAACCCGTTAACAGCCCCGACCAATGGGAAATTTCCACGTGTAAAATTCTTATTGGCTGGACGAAACATGTGTCAGCTCGTCAGTGGGTCAGATAGGCGCCTATGATATGTCGAAACATGGCACGACCCAACAGTGGCCCATTTAGCTTACAAAGCCGGCCCGTTTGACTTGGTCAAAAGTTAACGGGCTGGCCCATGAAAAGCCTGTTAACGGTCTCTTCGCAAATAGCCCATTTTACGGCCCGTTAACTCACGACCCGTTAGGCCCTAAAGGAAATCGGCCCAACAACGTCATGTTGGCCGTCGAATATAATACCAGCCCATTTCACTTTCGGCCCATGTATGGCCCACGACGTCTTTCGGCGCATATGATGCCTTCATATCTTTCGGCCCATTACAGGCCCACGGTGAATCTAGCCCATAATGAACAGTAATTTTCTTTATACCCATTAACGGCCCATGATTTACATGGGCCATTTCCAGCCCGTGTTAGCTTTCGGCCTATTGACGGCCCAGACGTTCTTGGGCTCCTTTTCGGCCCTCGACTACTTCCGGCCCGTTATTGGCCTGTTCCACTAATGGGCCAAATTCAGCCCATGGCAAGAGTCGGCCTGTTACTGGCCTGTTACCCTAATGGGCCAAAATCGGCCCATGGCAAGAGTCGGCCCGTTTCTGGCCTGTTAACCCGTTGCCACGTTTCCAGCCCGTCCTATATTCTGGCCCATTAACGACCTGTTATGCCTGTGACAGAATTAAGCCTTTGCTGTCCTACGGCCTGTTACCGTGCTGGGCCGATACCAATTACGCCTGATTATGGCCCATGTAGACACATTTATCCGACGGCCCGAGGCCCACCAATTACAGGCCCATTTATCGACGGCCCGTAGGTGACCCATGGATCCTACGGCCCGTATATGGCCCATGGTATTTGCGGCCACTAGCAAACCAGGGAAAAAGAAGACTAGGAAATAAATAAGGCCGAAACTAACGCTAGGCTATTAAGGCGATTGCACAGATTACATCCACTCGGCATCAAAGATCGCCACCAGTGCAAATATAGGGAACACCCTACACTATACAAAAATGGCTTGTTGTTTTCTTCAGGCGGTGGCTGCACGTTAAGAATACATTTTGTATCGCACCAAAACAAATTATAACTATATAACAAAAGGAAGGTTGGCATAAAACTTAACAGTCTAGCAGATAAATGCACCACCAGAAGTTCAGAAGCTCAGTTCATTTGACCTGACTGTTACATTTTCATGTTGTATTGTCCGATGGAGCACCATAACCCTCGCCTTCATTTCCCCTAGGCTCGTGAACAACATAGCAAATGTCTGATAGTCTGGTTTCAAAACCATGCATATCTTGACGACATTGAGCAATGTTTCTCCTTGTTTCACAAAGGGTCTCTGTTAGGGAATGGACTTGTGTCTGGAGCGCAGATACAACATTGCTTTGAGCTTGCATATCTTGATCATGAGGTAGTTTGGACGATATTGCGTTAACAACCAACCCAGTATTACGCAGGAACGTGCTTTTGGCACTGTTAGTGGACAGGTACTGACCCACTGCAGCAAGAGCTGACATTGCGGTTATAGTTGCCTCGCCACCTTCAGAAGGTGGCGGTTCCACCATTTTTTCCTTAGCTCGCGGAAAAGTTGAGGTTTTACATTAGTAGTACCAGAACAGAAGATATTAAGGAGGCAGAAAAACCAAACAAAATAGCTTTGGTCTATATATAGAACTTATTCTGGTGAACCCATGTAAAATATTAGTTGTATTTTATTGCAAAGTACATAATAAAACCAGGTTCCAAACATATGACCATGTACCATCACTAATGTATTGTCTATTTCTTCACATTGTATTGAGGGCTAAGGATGAAGAGACGAAGTTTATAATACGGTAAGCACAGTATGACGTCATTCATATCACAAAACAACTGAGAACAGACAAACAGGCAATTGTAGCGTTGTGTGGACAAGTCCAGCACGGAACTAGATTACGGGTCAAGATGAAAGGAACATGACACCTCTATTTTAAACCTTGTAAGGTGCAATGATACGCTGAGACAATTGTGTATAAAATTGAAAAGATTAATAGACATTGGCTGCAAACCATGCAGTTCAAGGCACAAGTCAGAGTAAGTAGTAGTTAAAAGGCATGAGGATTAAGGACTTACAACAACGGTTTGATTGGTGTAGTCATGCCCTTCTTCTTGCTGGTGTGACAGTCCTTGAAGATTTCCACAGCATTTGGTTCAGGTACTTTTTGGTCCTTGCGGGCTTTCCTCTGCATTTGGAACAAGTCAATATAGATCTGATAATATGGTACAGCGAAAAGAGTGAAACAACAGCTAATTACAAGAGCCTCGCAGTGTGCAATATAGCTACGAGATCATGTCGTCTATTGGAATTTCACTTTCGTACGGTTGGCCTTGTTCTTTGAACAGTTCACCTACAAGAAGATAGATTTGTATGGCACATGCGTAAATAGGACTTCAACATGTGATCTGATGACATATATAATGTACCTTATACTTCGGATCAGACCAATGTTTAATGAGGCCTCTCCAGTCTTCATCAGATATATTTTCCACTGGAGATGTTTGGGCAAGTTCACTGTTAGCCTTGCCTTCAAAGTGAGTTTTCCTCAAGTTATACCGATACTGTCGTAGAGCAGACTTGAAAACATGGGTGCAAGCTTGTCTGGTTGCATCATCTTGGCTATCCAACTTGAACCTCATCTGTTGAAAATTATGGGAGTCTCATTATCAGCAACCTAGAAAGTATTGTACAGAGCAAGACGATATTACTAGTTTCCATACATAACCATACTTACAGATAAATGGTCGAGGAAGGTGTTGAACTGGGTTTCGTCTTTGTCATTCCTGTACTGAATCCATGTTGGGAGGATACGTACATGACACCTAACAGCAACCGCTGCCTTTGATACTAACTTGGCTGACTCTGTAGCATCACGTGGCCTTTTTAAACCTGCCACAAAACGGATCTCCATTCTTCCTCCTCTAGATTTAGTTAACCTATCGAGCATTATCCCTGATGTTTGTTTCCTCTTGCGCCTAGGTGCTAGTCCAACAACAAAAATAGGAAGTGTTAGTGTACATCAAACTGTGAGACTACATATAAAGAAGCATGCAACTGTAACTTGACTCCAGCAACTACCTTCTTGCTGTTGAAGCTCACAAGGTTCATCTGATATTGCCAACTCGTCTTGTGTCAAGAGTGCTTGGGAAGTAGTGTCAGGTGGCAAGGGAGCTTGGGAACGTGCTGCTAGCTCAGTTGACGCACGAGTATGTCGTGCAGCTGGTAGTACTATGGTAGGTGTTGCAAGAACTAGGGCTGTCTCTGCTTGTTTGGTGGCAGCTATTTGTTTCTGTTTGTCTTTTTTTGCAACTCGTGTAGCATGGGATGTCGTGTTTGTAGAATTTTCTGCTGGACTTTGACCTTCTATTGCACCATCAGTACCAGCAGAATCTGCAGGATTCATCCGCTTCTCATTCCCTACCATTCTGTGTTTCTTTCTCTTTCTCTGTGCCATGTTAAGTCAAGCCGACAATAAAAATGAATAACGATTTAGTTCTTCAGAACAAATTGATGTGTGATGCAGACGAACTGAACTTTGATGTTAGAGAACCACATGATAGGAGGATGTAATATGTATGAAAAACAGGACATAAGAGATAACCAGAACTATGATGTGTAAACTAAGAAGAAGACATTTCACCAAATTAGAAGCAATGCAATGGAAGGTAGACACCATATGAAAGATGCTACAAATATCGCTCTGCCAAGTTGACAATGTCTTATCATAAATGGCGTTTAAACAAATGTGAAGCAGTACAAGAAATAAATCATATGCAAGATGCAAACAACATCACACTACCATGTTAGAGGTCTCTCGTCATTAGTGCCATTGCATATTCACAACATTGCATACTCACAGCTTATGATGTGTAAACTAAGGAGAAGGCATTTCAACAAATTAGAAGCAATGAAAGCTAGACACCATATGAAAGATGCAACGAATATCACTCTACCAAGTTAAAACTGTCGCGTCATAAGTGCCATTTCAACAAATTAGTAGTACAAGCTAGAAAAGAATGTGAGATGTAACCTATATCACACTCCGAAGTCAAACGTGTCTTATGATAAGTGATTGTTGCAGGTTACACAACAGTAGTAATATGATGTAAGAACATGGTGTGATAGACAAATATTGTATGTTCTAGAAACATGAACACGTGTCTTACTCAAGTATAATGTGTAAAGTAAGCAGATGGAATTCAACAAAATTAGAAGCAATACAAGCTATACATCACACATAACATGCAACCACATATAACAGTGCCAAGTTAGAGGGAGCACCGGTGATGCTGCACTAGGGGAGACGTGCTCATCATAAACACAACTTTGTTGAGTGTCTAAGCATGTGTTGTCTTGGAAATCATTTTGGGGGTGTGGAGGAGTAGAAACTATAGAGGCCCTCCGTTCGGAAGGAGCACCTTTATCCGCTGCCTTGCTAACTTCCTTTCGCTTTATTGATTTTGAATTGTGAAGTAAAACCGACAAGAAAAAACAATAAAATTGTCTCTTCAGAACTCATTCATGCATGATACTGACAATCACTACTTTGATGTAAGGCAAACACATGATACCAGGATGGAATATGTACGAAAAACAGGCTTTCGGGCTTTCAGGCTTCCCGAGGTTGACCCTTCCAGCCGGCTTTCAGGCTTCAAGTTTGGCCGGAGGCCGCTTGAGCTCACTGGCGACGACCCGTAAGCATTCGATTCTTGTCTTTATCTCTTGCTCTGCTTCTGAGGCTTGACGTCCGCATCTTTGGATAGGTTGGCGCCCGCAGCAAAGAAGTCAAAGGGGGCTCCTGAGGTTCCGTTCGTGACAGCGCCCCTGAAGGAAGGTGACCGTGATGCACAAGCTTCTCCCGCCCGGTCGTCCTCGCGGGGCCTGACTGAGCCGGCTGGGGCGAGCTCAGCACCCATGGCCCAAGTGGCTCCCGAGGTGCTCCCGTCTGCCGCCGCTGCTACAGCTGTCGGGGCGCGGCAGACTCTGCCTCAGGATGCTGCGGCCGTGCTGCCGCCTTCTCCTCCTACTCCACCGGCTGCTATCTCCCCGACTCCTTCCGCCATTCTGGACCGCGCTGTTGCTGAGCTAGACCGGCTGCGGCAGGATCTTCTCGACGCCGACCCTCGCCTGGTGGCCGGGCGCTTGGAGCTGGTTTCTGGATGGGTTCGCTCCGACGCTTTGATTCGGGCGGCGCTGGTCCAGGCCTCGACGGCATGCAACGAGGAGAAGCAGGCCGTCCTTGAGGCGAAGGCTGCTCGCGATGCAGCCCTGGGAGAGGTGGTCGACGTCCATGGTCGCTGCAAGGTGCTGGAGGACGAGCTGCAGGGCCTGCGGGATCAGCTCGCGAAAGAGGCTCGCCGTCGCCAAGAGAAGGAAGAAGGTGTGAAGGCTCGCGAGGCGGCCGTCGAGGGCCGGGAGGCCAAGCTAAAGAAACGCCGCGACCGCTTAGGCATGCCGGAGCAGGAATTGGGGGCGAGGAAGGCCGAGCTGGATGGCAAGGCCCTGGTCCTCGCCGAAGACCGCGCGGCCTTCACGGAGCTGGAGGCGAAGGCTTGCTCCTCGCTGAGGACGCTTTACGACAGCGGCCTGGAGAGCCCGCTGGCCGGCGTCGAGGACGGCCCCTCCAAGCTGCTTCCGTTCTTGGTCCACGCTCTTGAAGATGTCGCCCTTGGCCTCGGCCCCACGGCCGAGGCCGAGGCGCGTGTTCTGTCTTCTGCAGCACTGACGCGGGTTCTCACCCACATCCACCTTCGCGATCCCGGGTTCGACCTCGACAGCCTACTGGAACCCGTGAGCAGCAAGCGTGCGGCGGCTGCTGCCGAGGCCGTGAAGGGTCACGCAGAGGCTCTGCTGGGGAAGTTCCGGGCCTTCAGCACCAAGCCGGGGCAAGGCGTTGCCGACCCCGCTGCTCCGTGAGGCGAACCCACGCCGCGCTGCTCCCCCGCCGCCAAGTGACTCCATCGTGGCTCCTGTCCTGCTTTTAATTGCTGCACATGTATCATGCCTCAGGGAGGCGTTTAAACTTGCGCCTGATATTGGGATAACAGTGTGGACTGTAATATTTGCTTTCGAATTCCTTTGAAATTTGTGCTTTTCCTTACTACTCGCTTACGTTCTACGCGGGCAGAGCCCGGCCCCGCGCGTACCTCACCCAGCAATAGCCCCGACCGGAAACCAGGACGGGACCAAGGAGTGAGGGGCTACGTGACAAGTTAGGCTCCTGAGTTGCGATGCTCAGGAGTCCCCCTTGGCACACGAACAACAAGTAGGGAGGTGTGATGTGGGTGGATCCACCGTTATACGTCTGCAGGGCCTGGCCGCGCGCGTGCCTCACCCAGCGATGGTCCGGACCAGAAACCAGGATGGGGCCATGGAGTGAGGGGCTACGTGACCAGTTAGGCTCCTGAGTCGCGATGCTCAAGAGTCCCCCTTGACGCTCAAACGTCCTTCGTACCTTGGCTCCGCTCGGGGAGAGACGTGCGACGAACCAGGCCCGGGGGGGACCTGGCCGGGCGGCGTGCGTCCGGGTGTGACCCAGGCGCAGCCCCCGTGCCCAGCCCCCTCGCGCGGCACTCCCGAGGGGAGGCGTTACAATGAGGCTAGACACTGAGCTCTGGGCTCCCTGAGGTTAATGCGGCCCGAGGGCCACCCTCAGTTGTTTATCACCAGCGCGGAGCATAGTGCTACCATATGTTTACGGGCATAGCCTCTCCTCGGCAGTGTCGTCAGCCAGCACGGAGCATGGTGCTTCCACTGGTACGTGGGAGGGGGCCCCCTCCGGGAGGAGCCCCCGGGGCGTGTACAGCCCCGCCCTGACACGTGGCTGGCACGGTAGGGCCTGACAAGGTGTATCTGGGCACCCGTGAGCCAGCGCGGGACTCATGGGGCCCTACCTCTTGGCGGGTTGCGCCTGGCACTGGGCCTTATCTTGTGTTGTGTCCCTGCAAGTTCGGTTAGATGCCTGCACTCTACGTTCTCGGGTCCCGGCCCTCGATCTGGTCTCAGCCGTCGCTGGTATGCCAGGTCACGATGTCATGGTCAATGCCAGAGGGTGAGGGCTGGAGAGCCAGTAAGAGCCCTGAGTCGCGATGCTCAGGTACCCCCCCTTTAACGTGCAAGTGGTCAACATGGAGAAGAGGAGGCGCCGCGGACCGGCATCAAATAATCAAGCATGGCAGTTCTAACGCATAACCAGAAATGAATGCAAAAGGGGTACGTGCCGCCGAGCCTGGCCCGAGCGGCTTGGGGATCATGCAGCCCGAGGGGCGCCCCCAACAAGGTAAGCTAACGACACGAAATAAAAGGGATACATGCCGCAGGGACGAACCCACGTGGCCTGGGAATAACGCAGCCCTGGGGGTGCTCCCAGCCGGAAGTGAAACTTGAAAGATGTCACCTGATGACACTGAAGACGAAGGGGTGTTGGTGTAGCCGGCTCGGTGGGCTGCGGAAGCCGATCCTCATGAGCCCCCAGGCCCAGGGGCCTCGGGAGGCTCCGGAGGCGCTGGCGGTTCCTCGTGGGCCATCTTCATCTCCACCAGGGCTGCGGAGCACCTGGCCTCTTGTGCCTCCGCGATGCCCCTCATGAGGTGCTGGTACGCGTCAGCTGCGCTCGGCAAGCTGTAAGGCATGCGAACGTAGCTGTGGGGTGGACCTCCGCAGCGCCCCACTCGCGAGGGCCAGAGGCGCTCTAGGGAGGCGACTTGGTTGAGCCCTAGTACGCCGACGTAGACGCGCAGCCCGCCATCCTCGCCGGGATGGGGAGCCACTGCTGGTAGGCGGCGGGTGCCTCTCATGACTCTGGACTCCTGTAGCTCCTGAATGGCCTTGCTGACGAACTCCTGTGGGTGTGGATCTCCTTGCCTTGCTCCTTCTTGAGGGAAACGTGCTTCGAAACAGGCCTCCATGTGGTGCCCCAGCGCCTCCCTCGTGACCCTTGCTAGGTCGGTGGCCCTCCAGGGGAGAGCCCCCGAGCCCTGCCTGAGGAGGGCGCCGGGCGCGGTTTCCTATGCGATGGAAGGAGGTTCCCCCTGGGCAGGCACGGGCCCAGAGGGGCCAGGCCGGACAATGTCTTCTTCTTCTTGGGGGCGGCCTCGGGAAGCCTCCTGCTTCCGCGATCTGGGTCCTCCAGTGATGCGGCCTGAAAGGCTCGCTCCAGGGAACACACTGTGTCCTTCTCTTCACAGGGCACCGTGATGACTCCGCCGCTTCCTGGCATCTTGAGGATGTTGTAGCCGTGGTGAGTCACGGCCATGAACTTGGCCAGCGCCGGGTACCCGAGGATGGCATTGTATGGCAGGCGGATGTGAGCGACGTCGAAGTCGATGAGCTCGATGCAGTAGTTGTCGCATGCCCCGGAGGTGACGGGGAGGCGGACCTGCCCGATCGGGACCGTGGAGCCGTCGGTGATACCGGAGAAGGGCTTGGTTGGCTGAAGCTGGTTGTAGGGCACTTGGAGGTTGTTGAACGTCTCTACGGACAGGACGTTGAGCCCTGCCCCGCCATCGATGAGGGTCTTGGTGACCACCATGTTGCTGATGATTGGGGAACAAAGCATCGGGAGGACTCCGGCTGTAGCCGCACACTTGAGTTGATCTGCTGAGCTGAAGGTGATGGCACACGCCGACCACCTGAGAGGGCGCGTGGCTTCGAGCCTGGGGAGGGCTGCATTCACTTCGCGGGCGAACTGCTTGAAGATGCGCTGAGAGGCTGGGGCCTGAGCTCCGCCCAGGATGCAGGCGATCGCGCGCGGCTCCTGGAAGCCCCCAGCCTCCTCGTCCTGGTGGCGGACCTCGTTCCTCCTTGGCTGTGGCGGCAGCGGTGGGAGGCCTGCGTTGCCTTGCGGGCGATCCTCGCGAGGCTGATCCCTCCAGCCTCCCTCGCGAGGTGGGTCTTGCCAGCGATCCTCACGAGGTTGGTCGCGCCACCCCTGGTGCGGGCCACGGTCTTCCTAGCGCCCTGCGTTCCTTCCTCCTCCTCGGCCGTATCCCCGGTCACCACGGTCAGGGTGACGGCCGATCCTTCCTTCACGCACGGCTTGGAGTTCTTGGCATTCGCTGGTGTTGTGGGTGTGGAGATCGTGGTACACGCAGTACCGGCCGCCCTTGGGAGGTTCGGGCTGATCTCTGCCCCGCTTGGTGTCTGGTTCTACCGCGAGCACGGTAGCCCCCTTGCACTTCACTTCCTTGGCCTTGAGCTTCTTCTCTTCTGGGTCTGCGGCAGGCAGCTCAAGGAGGGAGAGACGCCCTTCCTCATCCCTGGCGCACTTGTTCGCCAAGTTGAACAGCTCCAAAGAAGTGCACAGGTCTTCGTGCATTGCCAGCTCCTCCTTCATCTTGACGTCGCGCACGCCGTCGGAGAAGGCTGAGATGATGGCCTCTTCAGTCACCTTGGGAATCTTGAGGCGTGCATTGTTGAAGCGCTGGATGTACTTCTGCAGGGTCTTCCCGGGTTGTTGCTTGATGCGGCGCATGTCGCTCACGGCGGGTGGCCGGTCGCGAGTACCTTGGAAGTTGGCGATGAAGCGGGTGCGCATCTCTTCCCAGGAGGAGATTGTGCCTGGAGCCAGGTTCAGGAGCCAGGTGCAGGCCCCGTCCTTGAGCGCCATGGGAAACCAGTTCGCCATGACCTTCTCGTCTCCGTTGGTAGCTTCGATGCCCAGCTCGTAGAGCTGGAGGAACTCCGCAGGGTCGGCCGTGCCGTCGTAGCGAGGAGGTAGGTCCGGCTTGAACTTGCCTGGCCACGCGATGCTGTGCAGCTCGGTGGTGTAGGCGTGGCGGCCTGCCGTGGCCACGGGAGGCCTTGGGTGATGGAGAGCCTGGTCTGGCATGTCCCCACGCGCCGGAGCAGGAGGATGGTCGCGACGTGCTGGAGCAGGGAGCGCCCGGGCAGCTTCTGGCGGGCGAGGGACTTCTTGGCAGCTCTACTCTTGCCGCGCTGGCACCTGACGGAGCGGGTTCCGCCCAGGGGCCATGCGTCTTGGAGCCATGGCGTCTTCTTGAGGGGGAGGCAGCCGGGGCGCCGCCGGAGCCTCGTCGCCCGCGCGGGGCGGGGTGCGGTGCAGCGGATCGGACGGCGCAGAGGAGCCCCCTGCGGCGCGACGAGTTTGGCGACGCGGTCGAGCCATTCTTCGTAGACGTCGTCGACGGGACGGTAGCGCAGGAGCTCGTTTGCCGCGATGAGTGCAGCGCAAGCCTCCATGGGCACGCGACGTGCGCGGGACGAAGATCCAGCCGGGGCGAGTGAGGGAGTCGCGGTGCGGCCGTCTTGGCGCACGGATGGATGCTGAGACGATGCTTGCTGCTCGTCCCCCGCCGGGCCGGTGGCGGCGTTGACGGCAGGTGACGGGGAACGGCGAGGACGCCCGCCGATAGGGGCTGTCTGGGTGACGCGGGAAGCGAGGGCGGCTCGATGCTCTGCGCGGGCCCGACGTGCGTCAGACATGAGCGTGATGGTCGGAGGAGAGCGGAGCGGTGGAAGACGAATTCTGGCGCACCCCTACCTGGCGCGCCAAATGTCAGATTTCGGGTTCCGGCAGACCCTTGAGGTTCGAACACTGGGGTGCGCGCGGAGACTTCGCCTCCTACCTACCTGCACCCCTCCTCCGCGCTAGGATCAAAGCTATGAAAAGAACAACACAAGGGACACAGGGTTTATACTGGTTCGGGCCACCGTTGTGGTGTAATACCCTACTCCAGTGTGTGGTGTGTGGATTGCCTCTTGGGCTGATGATGATGAACAATACAAGGGAGAACAGCCTCGCGAGGGTCTATTCTTGGCTGGGGCGATGAACTGCTGGGAGGAGTTCAGCCACCTTTCTCTCTCTCTCCCTCTTTCCAACTGGTCGACCCTTTGCCATGTGGGTGTCTGGTCCTATTTATAGAGGCCCTGGTCCTCTTCCCAAATATTGAGTGGGAAGGGAGCCAACAATGGCGGGCTAATTTGAAAGGGGACAGCAAGTATCAGCTATCCTGACAAAAGTAGTCTTCGCCTGCGCAAAGCTCTGGTGATGACGCCGTCTTGGGCCCCATGGTGACCTCCGTCTCGTAGTCCTCCTGGTCTTGGTCTCGTTGCACCGAAATGGCAACCTTTTCCTGATGCCTCGGTACTCCGCGGCTGCGCTTGCCCCCTTTGCACCCAAGAGGAAAGGAGGACGCTGCGCGGGCTGGCACCCGCCTGGCGCCCTAAGTCGTCATGGCTTGCATCACGGGCACCTCGCGAGGTACCCCGCCTTGATCTCTCCGCCTCCTCGTGAGCCAGCCTGACGAGGCCGTGCCTGAGGAAGCTCCGTGTCGTCTGCCCCGCGAGGCTTGGCCCCTCGCGAGGGTCTTGAGTTTGTGTTGGTGAAGATGGGCCGTGCTGGGCCCCCCTTTGAGCCACGCCGCAGGCAGGCAAGTCTGGGGACCCCCGTTCCCAGAACTCCGACATACTCGTTCAAGCGGAGCATGCGGGCGGTCTGCACGGATGAGAGCACAATCCGGTTCAAGTCGAGGATGTCCGGTTCCGCCTGCAGGAGGGCCTCGATGGCAGCGGCATCCGCGTGCTCTGCGTCGAGTCGAGCCTCCGCTGCCCGGTTCAAGTCCAGGACGTACGGTTCCGCCTGTAGGAGGGCATCGATGAGAGCGGCATCTGCGTGCTCTGCGTCGAGTCGAGCCTCTGCCGCCCGGTTCAAGTCCAGGACGTCCGGTTCCGCCTGCAGGAGGGCCTTGATGGCAGCAGCATCCACGCGCTCCGCCTCAAGTTGAGCCTCCGCCGCCCGGTTCACATCCACGACATCTGGTTCCGCCTGCAGGAGAGCCTCGATGGCAGCGGCATGCGCGCGCTCCGCGTCGAGTTGAGCCTCTACCTCCCGGTCCTCCTTTAGTATCGCCATGTTGTACCGCTGGTCCGCCTGCACCATGCGGGACTCAGATGCCGGCACGAAGTCGACGTCCATCATCTCATACCCATCAGGGGCCTTCTGCGCCGCGACCTCCACCATGAACATTGGATCGGCTTCCTCCTCCTCGTAGCTTGGCTCCAGAGAACTCGGGGATTGGCCCGCCGCAAAGCGAGCTTGGGAACGGAGGTCTGTGGCGCCGACCGCCACCGCGATTTCTGCATGGCGCTCCGGCGTCAGCATCTTGTAGTAAGTGATCTTGCGGCGCACCATGGCTTTTCGGTGAACTAGGGGACGCTTGATGCGGGCTAGGGGATCGAAAGGTGGGGGAATGGGCTGGAGATTTGGTGTGGTTTTAGGGCAGTGGCTGGCGTAGGCCGAGCAGCGAAGGTTCTGGTGTGGATAGTGGTTCCGGTGATGACCGGTCAATCGGTTTTGACTGTACATCGCTCTTGTCGCATTCGCGTTGCAGCCCGGCACACTGGACCCTCCACGTCACCCATCGAATGGAACACGCTTCGTCTTGCGTTTTCGCTCGCTTGTGGGACCGCAGTTGAGAGCAAACCGACGTCCCTCCCCCTCCCCCGCCCGCATCATTTATTATACCACCACTCCCTCCGTTTTATGCGGAGTAAATAAAAACAGAGGGAGTATTAGTACGGATGAGGATCCCCTGACGTGGCCGAACCCATTGAGTAACTGACATGCGGGGCTAGTAATCATGGGGTCCGCCAGTAAGTGACCGAAAGGGAGGGTAAGGCAGGGATACCTACGTCAGAGGATCCACTTCCACTATACTACTTTGACCAAATGTTAGAGTAATAATATATGACATGCAACTTACACAAATGTTAGAGTAATAATATATGACATGCAACTTACACAAAGCATACAGGGTCTAATGCGTTTTTCGAGGCTAACTTTGACCAAATGTTAGAGTAATAATATATGACATGCAACTTACACAAAGCATACGGTCAAATTCGTATGTGAAAGGAGTTTCCAATGATATAATTTTCACATTATACATCTCATGTACTATTAATCTTGTCAATAGTCAAATTGGAAACCATCTCGAGTACAAATCTAGGAGTACGTACGAATATAACAATATTGATTGGGCGTTGTTGAATGTTGATACCTTTTTTTTATCAAAGTAGATATACTTTGACTACACATAAAACTTATATGTAAACTACTCCCTCCTTCCATCTGTATAGGGCCTAATGCGTTTTCGAGGCTAACTTTGACCAAAAGGTAGAGTAATAATATATGACATGCAACTTAAATAAAGCATACCATCAAATTCGTATGTGAAAGGAGCTTCCAATGATATAATTTTCGCATTATACATGTCATGTACTATTAATCTTGTCAATAGTCAAAGGCGTTCTTGAAAAATGCATTAGGCCCAATATAGATGGAAGGAGGGAGTAGAAAGGATAGGAGGGAGTATATTGTACGTTCAAAAATGAAATGAACATTGAGTACCCTTTATATATGATTTGTGGATGCTATGATCACCGGTTCAAAATTTTGAATCCGCCTTAGGTATCACGTGCCCCCACTCATTCCCTATCGGGGTCTGGAGATCTATTGAAAGAGGACTAGGGTGGGTACATGCGAATGATACTTGGCGGAATGTTCAAATGAGGCATGCGGGAGGTTCGACTCGACTGGAGGGCGACATGATCGATGGAGAAGAGGGTTGGAGAGGAATGAGAAATAAGCAAACACCACATGATTATACTTGAATGGCTCAAATAAACAATAAGTTGTCTTGCTTGGCCTACATAGTGAAAGGCCTGATGTGCAACGCGGAGCACTGACGCTCGAATATGGCCGGGAAAATAGGGAAACAGACATGTGGGGCACACCCGTCCGGACGACGTAGCGCAGACTAGTCCAATGGAGGAGATGGCCCACGACCTCCTCGCCACTGACAACCATTCATGTGGGTCGTTGGGGCCAACAACGGGGCGCAGCTCCAGCACCGCCTCTGGACACGGCGACCGCGGTGAGCGACACACTCATATCGTCGCTAGACACGGTCGGTTTCAGTTTGCCGAGGGTGGCGTTAGTGCTGTGGCACGACCAACGATATATTTGGTTTGTGCCCAAGGTTGCCCCATCAAAGCATTGGGTAGCCAAAATTTTGGTTGAGGTATTGGTTGCCCATGATTTGGCCGACATTGGCAAGAAAAATGAACTTGAGTTGGCTAGAGTTCATTGGCATGCCAAAGAAATGGCAACCATCCAAACAAAGACCAATCTTTGGGTCATGACCAAAATTTTGGTTGTGGTATTGGTTGCCCATGATTTGGCCGACATTGGCAAGAAAAATGAACTACAGTTGGCTAGAGTTCATTGGCATGCCAAAAAAATGGCAACCATCCAAACAAAGACAAATCTTTTGGTCATGACCAAAATTTTGGCAAGGTGCACTTTGGCCACAATCCAAACACACCCCAACACCCGGCTCGTCGAGGATGCACGGGGCACCGCGACGCGTCCGCGGAGTGGTGTAGCGCGGCCAACTGCATCCTCTGGACCTGAGACCATGCCGGGTCGTCTTGCTTTTTCAATGACATGCGGGGATCGCATGTGAGCAAAGGGCATCTCCAACGTTGCCACGACCGTAGCTGACTACCCTGGCACACCAAAACCCTCGTCCCTCGCACCATCGCACGATGTGTTCCCAGCCGGCGCCAGCTGCCCGCATTCATGCCGTTCGTTCGTATGTCATCATTAAGAGGCTCGTTGCCCGAGGAACAACTCCGGCGACTTAATGACGCACCCGGACGCTTGGCCTCACCGGAATGCGCTACTTAAAGCGGCAATGCCCAGCTAACCTCCACACCATAGCGCATCATCCTCCTACCTGGAACCACATCCTCCATGACCGCAAGCGCGAACGCTCTGCGGGAGAGCTTGTCTTCGGGGATGGAGCTCGAGGTCGCCGCCCTCGCTGAAGTCGCCGCACAAGCGGTGGCCACGCTGGCGGCCGACGACGGGAGCACCGTCAGCCACGCGTCCTACTTGCCGCCGTCCAACGTCCGATACCGCCGAGGTCGGGGACTCCTCCGAGGATGAGTAGGGCATGGGAGGCGGCAGGGCATGGTGTGCCAACTGGCCGGTCCGTCTCCCGTGTTCTACTTTTCCTCGCCGGAGACCGCACCTTCACTTCATGGGTCTTGAACCCCGCCCCCGTACATGGAGATCACAGATGGAGGATGTCGGTCGCCGCTGTAGAATAGGTTTAGGGTCGGGTTTCTTTTTTTGTCCTATAAAAGTTCGAAATGTAATGAAAATCTGCCATGTTTGCATTAATCTCGGCCGGTGTATATGAACTTTCACAATAATATACATATTGTAGGAGTACTAGCAAGATGCCCGTGCGTTGCACGGAAGATCAAGATCTTGTGGGAGAAAAGGATGAACGAGGGAAAGCCTTATCTGCAAATGTGGAGAGGAATGCGGGTAAATTGTCATAGTTTCCTTCCTATCTGTTAGATATAGATCGGACGGCCTATATTGCAGGATCGGACACATCTTTCTACATCTACAGGAACCTACGAAAGGGTTTACGTAAATTGCCTCTCTCTCTCCTCCCCTAATTTTCATGGTGGTGGGCCCCTCCCTCCCCCCAATCTACAATCAACAGCTCACACGTTTCATATTACGTTAATTACGTAACTGGGATTACGTAGGTGTAGCATTACTCGTCCTAAAAAACCCAGCTAAGCCAACCTCCCAGCATATCGTGCAGGAAAAGACCCGGCCGCGCCGTTTTAGTCGGGATTACCGGATTACTAGTAGTAGTATCGATGGATCGCGCGAAGCAACATATTTTTTTGTGGGGGCGAAGCACCTAGTTTAAAAGGAAAAAATGTGGTACACTCACAGCACTCCTGTCGCAGTCGCATTGCACGCCACACACGTTCGGTCCTGCACACGGCTCACGCAAATGGAACGCGCTTCGGCTTGCCTCTTCACTGTCACGTGGGACTGCACTTGGAGAAACCGACCATGCACCAAACTCCCCCGCCCACCGCGCGAGAATCCTCCCCCCCACACCCAAAAATTCCCCCCAAATCCGATTCAACCGCCCTTCGGCCAACTAGCCAATAATATTCCCCAAACCCCCTCCCCCCTGTCCCCCCTCCACTCCATTCGCTCTGCCAAAGCCGCCCTCCCCGCCGTGCCGATACGTCGGCGCCGCGGTTTGGCGATCCTCTCGCTCCCACAGTACGCTCTCGTAGACTGTCGTCCTCTAGCCGCGCCGCCACCTCTGGCTATGTTCTTGTGGAGGCGCACGGCGGCCAGCGCCACCACCGCTGGCGACGTTCGTGTGGAGACGCACAGCGGTCAGCGTCTCCCACGGTACGCGCATTCTAGACTAAGGCCCCGTTCATGTCGGTGTAGCGCTGAATGTTAGCTGATAGACACTATTAATCTCACTGTTTGCCGAAGTAGTTTACTGTCAATATGCTCTGCTTAAGAAGCTTCCTTGCCCTGTTCTGCACTCAATCTGCTTAGCTGAGATGGCATGCCAAGGCCGATTAGTTGCTAAAATATCCTGCCATATATTTATTGTGACGTAGATTTCCATGGTCTAGTGGCCAATCTATTAGGTGAAATAGCTCTACATCGTTTTATACTCGATCTTTGTTGCTGCGATGGCCTTCGATAGATCGATGGTTGTTTGCTCGGCCTCATTGACTGCTGAAACAGCCTACCATAATTTGGCACTCAAATCTGTTTGCTGAATTAGCTTTACATATATTTCGTTACTTAGATCTGCTCGTCCAAATATCTTGCCAAAGCTTTAGACATGGACCTAGGTATTTTTTCTGGACTTCATAAAAAAGCATATATGTTTTTCCTGTAATATCTAGTAGAAGAACTAATTTGTATGTCTAACAGATGGACAGGAGTTGGATAACTTCTGCTTGAAGATTCTCCGCTGCATATGTCGAGGGGGTTGAAAACTTCATGAACTTTATCAAAGCTGAGTACAGTGGTCCGAAATCAGATGTGCTCTGCCCATGTAGCAGTTGTATGAATTCAGTTACAAGACCCCAGTCAACTGTGCAAAATCATCTACACTTGTATGGGATGTCGGTCACATATACTAGGTGGGTTCATCATGGTGAAGCTGTGAACGTCAATGTTATTGACTACGTGGAAGCAGCAGATCACCATCTTGATCTGCCTGATGCTCAGGTGGAAGAGGAGGAGGAGGTGGTGGTGGCGGAGCCAGTGAGTTTGACCAACATTGAAACAATGCTACGAAATGCTCGTGCATTCTGTGAACTTTCACCTGCAGAAGAAAAATGGTGGGCCCGCATGTTGGAACAATGCAACGTTGCTGTCACCCCAGGAAATAAGCTGTCAGTATTCTCAGCGATGGTCACCTTTCTTCAGGTGAAGACATCTGAGCGGATGACCAACAAATCATTCGATGCCATGTTGGTTGCTTTCCGCGAATCTTTCCCAGATGCGTCTGAGCTGCCACACACCTACAGTAAAATGAAGAATTTCCTTCGTGCAGTTGGAATTGGATATGATATGATCCATGTTTGTAAGAATAATTGTGTTCTGTTCCGAAAGGATTATGCCAACTTAAGTGAATGCCCGAAATGCAAATCATCAAGATGGAAAGATGGCGATGCTGTGAAGAGGATTCCTCATAATGTTCTGAGACATTTTCCAATAACACCAAGATTGCAGAGGTTGTTTCATGATGCTGAAACAAGAGAGGATGTACTGTGGCATTCTAGGAACCAGGAGTACAGAGATCAGAATGTAATGAGCCATCCATCTCATGGTAGTGAGTGGAAAAGCTTCATTGATAAACACAAAGAGTTTGCTGCTGACCCGAGAAATATTAGACTTGGCTTAGCTTTAGATGGATTTAACCCATTTGGCCACCAGAGCGCCACATATAGCATGTGGCCAGTGCTTATTATCCCTTACAACATGCCTCCAAATGTCTGCACCAAAGAATCAAACTACATGATGGCCTTGCTCATCCCAGGTCCAAAAAGTCCTGGAAAGGATTTTGATTTGTTCATGGAGCCTCTTGTGGAGGAACTTCAACAGCTATGGAAGGGTGTTCTCACTCGAGACCTATATAGCAGCCCACCAGCTGATTTCTTTCTGTGTGCTGTTATAATTTGGTGCATCCATGATTATCCGGCTTTGGGCACTATGTCAGGGCGAACGACACATGGTTATAATGCATGTGTTTGCTGTGACAGGAATCCGCTATCATACGCAATACTTAGCAAGATCTGTTACATTGGACACCGCCGTTTCCTTGCCAAGGACAAGCCGCTTCCTAGAAAATACCGAAGACATGTGTTCAATGCAAAGCATGAAAACCGTGATGCGCCAAAGAGGCTCACCGCCGATGGGTTGCAAGTGGAATTAGAGAAGGCCAAGCATATTACACCACGAAACCATCCTAATAATGGTAGCGGGAAAAGGAAGCGTGGCAGGGCAGAAGAGAGATTATTGTTTACCCGCAGGTCCACTTTGTGGGACTTGGAGTATTGGAAAGATTTGGATCTGCGACATAATCTTGATGTGATGCACATCGAGAAAAATATATGTGACAGCATTATCGGCACACTTCTTAATATTGAAGGCAAGACGAAAGATACCTTAAAATCTAGGATTGATTTAACACACCTGGGTATCAGACAGGATTTGCAGGTGCAAGATGAAGGTAAACCACGGGATATGGCACTAGCTGTGTACGTCTTGGACAACGTAAAAAGAAAAGAATTCTGTGAGGTCCTGTCACGTGTGAGATCCCCCCTTGGATTTGCTTCCAACCCTGGAAGGAGAGTCAGTGCAGATGGAAACAAGGTACAAGGGTTGAAAACTCCTGACTGCCACGTCCTACTTCAAAGGGTTTTACCTGTTATCCTTAGAGGATTGGGCCGCCCTGACTTATACAGAGCAGTTGCAGAGTTGGGACAATTCTTCAGGGAACTCTGCAGTATGAATATCAGGATAGATGCTTTGGAGCGTCTTAGAGACAAGATACCAACTATCCTATGCGACCTTGAGAAGATATATCCTCCAGCCTTCTTTGATGTGATGGTGCATTTGGCTGTTCATCTACCTGATGAGGCACTACTTAGAGGTCCAATACAGTATGGCTGGATGTACCCTATTGAAAGGCGGCTAGGCACTTTCAAGGGCTATGTTAGGAACAGAGCTAGACCCGAGGGTTCCATTGCAGAGGCCTACATTGCTACAGAAGCGTTGACATTCTGCTCAAAATACATTGAAACAGCTGATCAGCTTAGCAAAGAGGTGGGTGAAGACAATCCCGGGCTCAATGTTTTCGATTATTATGTTCGAGTTACAGGGAAGAGTCGACAAGAGGACAAACCTAAAGATTTGGACAAAATGGTTTGGTATGTGTTGAATAACTGTCCTGAGATATTACCTTATATCAAGTAAGTGCAGTACTGCAGCTTATACATCGTAATCTACCAAACTTGCATCACATTCTTATATATTTAGATGTTTGACGCGATCACTATGTTGTGCAGCATCTACAAAGAGGAGTTACTGCCGCAAAATCCAAGAAACATTGACAAACTGGTTATGACAGGATTTGCGAAATGGTTCAAGAACCATGTAAGCTTTTGAAGTGCACTGTCAGTTTTTTTTTAATATATTGAGTACATAAGATTATCAGCTTGTCTATTTTCTAACCATAGGTTAAGAAGATGCGGGAGGATGTGTAGGCAGTTGATGATGCCCTTTACTCACTAGCAATGGGTCCTGATACTCGGGTAAGACATTATGAATCTTGCGTTGTTGGAGATGTGCGCTACAACACCCTTGCACGAGACGAAGGCAGGAAGACACAAAACAGTGCCATCATGAGCACGGATACGTATGACAAAGAGACAGCTGAAATGTATGCTAACATAACAGACATTGTTCAGTTGCAGTATATCTCCAGTTTCGAGGATCATCGGTGTGTGGTTCTGTTGTGCTGTCATTGGTATAACCTGTTTTCCAGGATCGCAAAACCCAGAGCTGATGATTATTTCAAATCCATCAATGTCAAGGCGGCGTACCAGACCAACGAGCCTTTTATTTTGGCAAATCAAGCAACACAAATATTTTTCTTGGAAGACACATTTGCACATAGCGATGACTAGAGAGTATTGCAAATGTTTGAGTAGAGGAATTCGTTTAATGAAGTTGCACAACAAGATGATGCTTACACTGCTCCTGATGTACAAGATAACACAGATGTTCCTAATATCTTTGAGAACCATCACGTCGATGATGCCAGCGAAAATATTGCCTGTCGTGCTGTGGACATACAAGAGTTGATCAAGAAGAAGCCAATGTTCGAGGACGTTGAGGACGAAGAAGAAGATGACACCGTGGGGAATTACGATTCAGACTGATACACATGGCGAAGATGTTGACGCTGCTGTTGCGGATGATGATTACATTGCTTTTGTCATATTTTCCTGTCAGAAGACGTTTTTTATCTACTATGTGAAATCGTGTTTGCTATGACAACTGAAACCTGATGAACATGTTGTTTAGTATTTTGCTGTGAGAACATCACTTGTTATGTATGCTGATTTGTGTTTGGTGATTGTATGACAACTAAAACATGATGACATTGTTGTTTAGTTGTACTCATATTTGGCTGTGAAACTTGAATTTGATGACATAGTTTGCTATTGGACTACAATTTGCTCGACGTCTTAGAATGAGAACAAAGCTGACCCGCGGGCCTCTGCTATTTATTTATTTATATGAGCAAAAGGGGATACCCCTGATTTCCGTTAATAGAAATCATTAGATGTTCAAAACACTACGCCCAGCCTGCTACACAGGTTTCATTCATTACTAGTTTCAGCAAAGTGCTCATGTCGTAGCCACTGAATACATCACGAGTGCTACATACACTGCAAATAAAGAGACAATCATCCTACAGAGCACATCGATTTTGCCCATTATCTTCACAAGCTCTTTCATCTCCTCATTGCTGTCAAGGTCGTCCAGCAGCTATTGCTTGGCCATGATCAGAGGAACCGCATCTTTAACCTTCTGCTCTGCATCTTCCTCTTCTGCCGTCCCTTTAGTTACTTGTCCAACACCCCAACCTACTGGTATTGGGATTCCTCGGCTAACCAAATAATCAGCATAGTTGCATTCCCCCACATCAGCAACTTCCCAGAAATACAAATCACACGAATCTTCCCTTTTCTGCATGAATCAAATTGGTAGATCATCAACCAAACTATTAAAAAAAATCAGCAACTGAGAGCAGCAGAACAACACTTAAACATATTATTAGCCCATGATTCAGGCATTTGTAGAAGACTCGGCCAGGGTTGTGGATTGTGGTTGAGACGCGACAGATGACTCTGCGTGATTTGCAGCAGTGCACCACACCAACGGCAGCGGGTTGCGATGAGCAATCGGCTGCGGTGCGCGTGTCGGCGAGGGTGTGATGAGACCCACAGGCGATGGTACGGGTTGCGACTTGGCGCATATCTGGTTGTTGCCTGCTGAAGAGCAGGTGGACGAGCAGCCAGCGGACATGGTTGCTGCGGCCAGAGCTTCTGATGCTAGGCAGAGTAAGTAGAGAAGAGGAGAAGCGAACGTTGGATATGTCAGTTTCATTACTTGCAGAGTAGCATAGCACCATATATAGTCATAGTCTAGGTTTGGATTCGAACCAGCTACAGGAGCATGTCTTTCTTTTTTCTAAAACTCGGCAACGTCTCTTTACTGGTACACTAGCTTGTTCTGTACGCCTTCCCAAGTCTTTGATTTTATTTCCCCTTTTTTTGCGAGGACCTGACAGCTGGGACCCACCGGAAGGGCCTCTGTATTTCGCGAAAAAATGTTCCCCCCGCTGACATGTCGGACCCACCAGCTATATCTTCGCACGCAAGGAAGTGCCTCCTTATTACGCACAAAAAAATGAATTACCCCCTGCTAGCTGGGACCCACCATAGTGGGAGGATGACTTGTGGGCCAACAAAGTTGACGGGGACGGAGGGCTTTGTCAACTTAGTCAATATGAACAATTCTAGCTCCAGTGACCGTACGATGTCCATCCAATGGGCGTAGTGCTTCTTCAACCTCTGGTCTTCTTGCTCCAGCCGCCCAAAGCAGCGCCGGTCGTGCCGCATGCTCCTGCCTCCCGTGGCCGGCTGTGCTGCCGCGGAGGCCTCACCGCCCCTACTATTCCCACCGCTGGCCAGGCCCTGCGGCGATGGCAGCCTCACACCGCAGCTAAACCAGTGAACCCTCGTACTCCTCTCCGTGCGGGCTTCCATTGCCGTGTCTTCCCCGGCTCCAAGTCGCCCCCTTCCTAGGCCTCGCCGTCGTCCACCGTCGTGGTGCTCTCCGTGCGGCATGGTCAACGTGGCCAAGGAACGACTTCCATCGGAAGAGTACTGTACGTGGAGAGGCTGACAGCTGGGTCCACGGCCACAGCCCAGTTTTTTGTGATTTGCCAAGTAAGTCGCTTTGTCAGGCCTGTTGGGCTGCAAATCTTTCAAGACGAGGAGAGCTTTCATTCGGCTGGCCGAGAAAATGGCCCATCGGTAATGAGAAATGGGCTGTACATTTTTAAAACACATCAAACCGACAACTAGTTTCAAATATCTTTTTTTTTTCATCTCAAGATTTTAAATTACATTAATTTTTATGTGTGGAGAATTTGTTGGATTTTATATTGATATAAAATTATTTTTAAAATCAGTTTGAATGTGAGTCGAAATTTCGGGATTAAAAACAGTTCGGACCGCACCGAAATATGCAAAATTTCGTATATTTTTTTAACCGTGGCCACAATTTGGGTTGTAATGCTAACAAAAAGAATATGGGCTCCAAAAAAACCTTAAGAATTAGCAAATGGGCTGAAAATTATTAGAAATAATGGCAGATGGGCTGTATCCTGTTTTCCATAGATTTGAGGCTTTCCTAAAAAAAGGTTGACGCACAAGCAGTGACTGTTGGATGTCCATCCAACGGCCGTTGTGCTTCTTCAATCTCTGCTCTTCCTACTCCAGCCGCTCAAACAGGCGCCGGCGGGACTGCCTGCTCCCTCCTCCCCGCGGCCGGCTCTGCTGCCTCGCAGGCCTCACCGCCCAAGCGTACTCCCATCGCTGGCCTAGCCATCCCTCTACTCACCCACACCTGCTGTTATTCTCCAGCAATGGCAGACGAACCAGTAAACCCTCGTACAGTCATACTCCCCTCCGCGTGGGAAACAACTGCCGAGTCTTCTCTGCCTCCGTGTCGTTCCCTTCCTAGGCCTCGCCGTCGTCCACCGCCCTGGTGCTCTCGGCGCGGCCTGGTCAATGTGGTTAATGACCGACATGCATCTCAAGTGGACTGTACGTGGAGAGGTCGACAGCTGGGTCCACGGCCGCACGCAAGGAAATGCCTCCTTATTACGCGCAAAATAATGATTCCTCCACCTGACATCAGGGACCCACCGAAAGGGCCTCTGTATTTCGCGAAAAAACGTTACCGCCGCTGACAGCTCGGACCCACCAGCTATATCCTCGCGCAAGGAAGTGCCTCCTTATTACGCACAAAAAAATGAATACTCCCCCCTGTTAGCTGGGACCCAGTATAGTGGCAGGCTGACTTATGGGCCTACTAAGTTGACGGGGACGGAGGGCTTTGTCAACTTAGTCAATAATGCACGATTCTAGCTCCAGTGACCGTACAATGTCCATCCAACGGCCGTAGAGCTTCTTCAACCTCTGGTCTTCTTGCTCCAGCTGCCCAAACTAGCGCCGGTCGTGCCTCGTGCTCCTGCCTCCCGTGGCCGGCTGCGATGCGGCGGAGGCCTCACCGCCCCCTACTACTCCCACCGCTGGCCAGGCCATCCCTCTACTCACCCACACCCCCTGTTACTCTGCGGCGACGGCAGCCTCACACCGCAGCGAACCAGTGCCCTCATACTCCTCTACGCGTGGGCATCCACTGCCGCATCTTCCCCAGCTCCGCTTCATCCCCTTCCTTGGCCTCGCCGTCGTCCACCGTCCTGGTGCGCTCGGCGCGGCGTGGTCAACGTGGTCAAGGAACGGCTTCCATCGGACGTGGACTGTACGTGGAGAGGCTGACAGCTGGGTCGACGGCCGCAGCAAGGAAGTGCCTCCACCTGACAGCAGGGACCCACCAGACGGGCCACTAGTATTTTGCGAAAAAAAATCATTTCCCCCTGACTGCTGGGACCCACCGGGCGGGCCACCGTATTTCACAAAAAAATGTCCCCCTACTGTCAGCTCGGGCCCACCGGAAGTGCCTCCTTATTACGCACAAAAAGTGAATACTCCCCCGGCTAGCTGGGACCCACCTTGGTGGGAGGCTGACTTGTGGGCCTACTAAGTTGACGGGGACGAAGGGCTTTGTCAACTTAGTCAATATGAATGATTCTAGCTCCATTGACCGTACGATGTCCATCTAACGGCCGTAGTGCTTCTTCAACCTTTGGTCTTCTTGCTCCAGCCGCCCAAAGCAGCGCCGGTCGTGCCTCATGCTCCTGCCTCCCGTGGCCGGCTGTGCTGCCGCGTAGGCCTCACCGCCCCCTACTATTCCCACCGCAGGCCAGGCCCTGCGGCGACGGCAGCCTCACACCACAGCCGAACCAGCGAACCCTCGTACTCCTCTCCGCGCGCGCGGGGGCTTCCACTGCCGTGTCTTCCCTGGCTCCCCGTCTCCCCTTCCTAGGCCTCACCGTCGTCCACCGCCCTGGTGCTCTCGGCGCGGCGTGGTCAACGTGGTCAAGAAACGACTTCCATCGGACGTGGACTGTACGTGGAGAGGCTGACAGCTGGGTCCACGGCGGCAGCAAGGAAGTGCCTCCTTATTATGAGGGAAATAATGATTCCTCCACCTGACAGCAGGGACCAACTGGATGGGCCACCGTATTTCGTGAAAAAACGTTTCCCCCTGACTGCTGGGACCCACCAGCTACACCTTTGCACGCAAGGAAGTGCCAGACAGTCGAGACCCACCTGGTCGAAGCGTACGTAGCGTTGTCATTCTGGTCGCAAACGTGTACATACATATATACTGGTGGATGTAGAGGCGTGCACGTGTCGTAGTAGAGGCGCGCACGTAGCATGTACACGTACGTACATCGGCCAGGGTGCAAGAAAGAAAATATGGCCACGTATGTGTACGAACGGGCGGGGTCTCAAACGCCTACTCGCGCATACGTACGGCGAGGGCTCGTGTACATGGCTAGGTCGGAACGGAGAAACAACGTCGTCGTCGTGTTCATGGGGAGGCAACGGAATGCGTCTTGTTCATCGGCAGGCAACGCGGCTGGGTCGGAACGGAATGCGTGGTCATGTTCATCGGGAGGGTTGGACGGAAGAGGCAATGGAAACGAGGCCTAGCGTACCGCACAATGGAGGAAATGGACCTCCTACGGTCGAAACAGGGGTCCTGTTGATCGGGAGGGGTGTGGCGCACCGCAAAACGGAGGAAACGGACCTCCTACGGTCGAAACGGGGGTCCTGTTGATCGGGAGGGGTGTGGCGTACCGCAAAACGGAGGAAACGGACCTCCTACGGTCGAAACGGGGGTCCTGTTGATCGGGAGGGGTGTGGCGTACCGCAAAACGGAGGAAACAGACTTGTGTTGGAGCGCTACGGTTGAAATGGGGGTCCTGTTCATCGGGAGGGGTGTGGCGTACCGCAAAACGGGACTCCACGGGATACTGTTCATCTCCACCGTCGACCCCCTCCAGCCTCCACGGGCTACTATTCATCCACCGTCGACCTCCTCCAGCCTCCACGGGCTCCTGTTCATCCAGCCTCCACCGCGCGCTACTCCACCGGCTACTGTTCAACCACCCCTCCACCGTCTACTGTTCATCTAGCCCTCCACACCACGGGGTCCTGTTCAACCACCCCTCCACGGGCACCCCTCCACCATCTACTGTTCATCCTGCCCTCCACACCACAGGGTCCTGTTCATCCACCCCTCCACGGGCACCCCTCCACCGTCTACTGTTCATCCAGCCCTCCACCACACCACGGGGTCCTGTTCATCCAGAGGCAATGCCACCGCTCACTGTTCATCCACCCCCCCGCAACGCTCACTGTTCATCCCATCGATCGGCTTCAGTTAGCAGCAGTAGCCAAGGAATCGCTCGATCGGGTTCAGTTAACAGCCATCGATCGATCGCTTGGGTTCAGTAACGCGTAGCCTGCAGTGCAATCGCTCGGGTTCAGTTAGAGCCCAACGCCTCGCTCGGGTTCAGTTAGAGCCAACGCCTTGCACACGCGCGCGTACGTGTACGAGAGAAACGCGCATCGCTCGGCCCCCGACCTCCCACCGTAACCGGGAACTCCCCAAAATTTTCCTCCCCCTCGCTTCTACCATGGTTTTTTCCATCATGGACGGCCCAAAGAATGTCATGCAGCTGCGTCTCCGGCCCGCCCAGGAGGAAAAGCCCATTTTCTGTCATGATTTTTTGTCATAGAAGTAGGAGCCCACCACATCTATGATGATACCAGGTTTTGTCACAATTATCGTCATAGAAGTGTCATATGTATGACAAAAAAAATTCGTTCGGCCCAAAATGTCACAGATGTGTCTTTTTTTTGTAGTGATACCAGACCTCGCATTTCATCAGATCGGTTCTGGAGCTATCAGCAGTGCAGCTACTATTCCTGCGTCCTATACAATCAACGGCGCATATTTCCACATATGCGCCTCGACTCTGAAGCTATAGCTGGCCTGCCCTACCTTGAAGAAGCGTTGGATTGCTTCAGAGATGCTGGACTATTGCAATTTGTCACAGATAAGGAACACTGGAATGAAGAGCTTCTGCTACAGTTCTATGCAACTCTTCACATTCGAGGCTACAACAGGGATCCAAAGACTTGGGTCCTTGAGTGGATGACAGGCAATGTTCATCATGAAGCTAAAGCTCTTGATATCATTGAGCTCACAGGCCTACCCACTCCTGGTGAATACTATGAACCAGGTTGTCAACAACACCAAAATGCCTTGGAAAGCATCTTTCAGAAGCCATAACCCAACATGAGTCAAATGCTGAGCATGATGAAGCCTCTGCCACACGACGCTGAATACCCATCTGAGTTCTTTATTGAAGACCTAGAGTACCTGCCTCGCACCATTTACCATATCATCAGGAAGACTCTATGGCCTGTCAAAGGACATTCATCTGCAGTGAAGCTTGAAGGAGCAATGAAGACTTTGGTTTTCTATATCTTCAATGGCATCAGCTTCAATGCTCAAGACTTCTTCATCAGGCGGTTGGCTGCATCTGGCTCGGACATTTTTGGGTTGAAATTATATGCTCCATGGGTCATGCGTCTTATCAAGCGTCACTCTGCCTTCAACTATTAGCCATCTGCACGCAATCATCTTATATTCTTGCCAGAAGTTGATCTGTCAGTTGAAGCTATTTACTCGGAGCCTGCTAAGGATCCCATTTATCTTCACAATGTTGATCACCAAAGCTTCACCCAGCCTATTGAAGGAGTTCTGACAGTTTCTCGTGTTTATCCTCTTGCTGGTAACACACGTGCCCCTCGCGCTCAAACTGACGCCACTGGTAGCACCATTGCGCAAAGGCCTCGAAGGCGATCTCGTGTCCTAAATGACAGAGAGCTTCTCATCGCGCTGCACCAGAAACATGACAAACATCACGACTGGCTTAAGCATCAGATGCAAAGCCTCTTGGTGGATGTCAACCGCATTCGCAATCTTGCCACAAAGAATGCCTTTGTCACTCATGAAACCTGTCGGAGGTCGTGGAAG
Source organism: Triticum urartu (assembly GCF_003073215.2). Lineage (NCBI taxonomy): Eukaryota > Viridiplantae > Streptophyta > Magnoliopsida > Poales > Poaceae > Triticum > Triticum urartu. The sequence continues at coordinate 252,264,955 of NC_053022.1, read as the reverse complement.
AGTTTGACCTTACTTAGTGCTGAAGCTGATCTGCAAGACGATGGCTTCACCGAGCGGTTCAGGTTTGACTCAACTCCTCCCAGAAATGCTCACTTGCGTCAGACTCCCTCACTTGAAGACTCTGACTACTCGTCCTCAGCTGCGACAGTGAATTCCAGAGTCATCGATGACCAAGATGATGCAACTTCACCTCCTCCAACTTCAGCGCATGTTGACACTGCACCAAGTTCCTCTGCACCACCGAACCTTAACGACAACCCTGCTGCCTCACCTGCACCTCATGGGAACGAGTAGGCTCTCTATGTCTTCAAACCTTTTTGGTCCTCACTGACAAAAGGGGGAGAAGCATATGAGTTGATAGTCTTCAAGCGGGTCCATATGGGTGGTTGCTTTACTTTTTGCTACATTTGCCAAGTGCTTACAACTCTCGTTTTTGATACATTTGGTTCTTTGAGTTGTAACACTTAAACTCGATGGTCGTCTGCTACTTATTTGCTATTCTATGATGCGATGATAAATTCCGCATGTGCGGTGATAAATTTCGCACTTAGATCATTTTGCAGACGTCCATTTTCCATTATGCATGTCATTATCTTTGTTACATCATATCATGCATGATGAATTGTCATCATAGGTTGAAGAGGATCTCCACAAGTACAACCTGCCATGTGCATTTGCATTCCAAGAGCAAAGTACTTATATGCACATCTTCAGGGGGAGCCTTTACAACTTATGAAGACAATACCCTATCCTTTACAATTTCACATATTTTATTCCCCGTTGAAAACTTCAACCAGTTTGTCATCAATCACCAAAAAGGGGGAGATTGTAAGTGCATCTAGTGCCACCCCTAGTTGGTTTTGGAGTATTGACGACAAACCTGGTTGAGGGACTAATGTATTTGTGAGAATTGTAGGATAACACAGGTAGAAGTCCCTCATTCATTCGGTTTTCCTACCAGAGATGACCCCTAAAAATGTATGAAGACATTGAAGTCAAAGGTGGTATGTGAAGACATTCACATTGAAGACTATGACAAGAGAAGACATCGCTTGAAGACTATGGAGCGCGAAGACTTAGCAGTTTCGTCGTTCTTTTTCTTCTTTGTTGAGTCATAGGAACCACCGTACTGTTAAGTAGGGTCCAAGAGAACCAGTCAGAATGACTGAAGTGATGCTTAACCAAAATCCTATGTCTTCGAGTGAAGACTATGAGAGCAAATCTTATTCAGAGTTGGATAAGTTAGCTTTGCTTGTAGCCCAAGTAAAGTTGTCGTGTGTGTTTGAAATCTGACCGTTGGAACACGTGTCAGTTCCTTAGTGACCCAGGGTCATTTCGGACAAATCAGGTTGGGTTGCCTAGTGGCTATAAATAGCCCACCCCCTACAACCATAAATGGTTGGCTGCTCAGAGTTAGTGCATGGCTTTTGTCGTTTGAGAGCAACCCACCTCGAAGCCTTTGAGAGAGAATTCCTTGCGAGGTAAAGCCCTAAACACCCAGAGCCAAAGAGTGTTAGGCATCACTTAAGTCTTCCTGTCTGTGTGATTTGAAGACTTATTACACTTGAGGACTGTGAATCCTCCAGCCTGTTAGGCGTCGCGTTCTAAGCATCCAAGAGTCATTGTGGATCGCCGGTGAACGAAGTCTGTGAAGGTTTGGAAGTCTACCTTGAAGACTTACTAGAGTGATTGGGCGAGGACTAGGTGTCCTTAGCTCAAGGGGAATAAGGTGAAGATGCGGTCTTCTGAGTTGAATCTCAGCCTCCCTAACCAGACGTACAGTTGTCACAGCAACTGGAACTGGTCCAACAAATCATTGTCTTCAACGAGTCACTGGTTTCATCCCTCCCATTCCTTTACTTACTGTTGGCCCTGGTGAAGTCATTGTATGATTGCATTATCTCTTGTCTTCACTGAGTGACTACTTGTTCTGATTGGCTTCATACTATCTTCCTACCTGATCTATATTGCCTAGCTGCTATTAGTCGTTGTGCTTTCACTTCATTGAATACTTGACTATGGCTTGCTTAGTGTAGTCTACCTTCCGCTGCATGGTAATAGGTTTATTTCTATCGTTTGTCTCCGAAACTTCCATGTTTTGAAGACTTTCATAAAAATCGCCTATTCACCCCCCTCTAGTCGATCACTAGCACTTTCAAATACAATGGAATTGTACAAGGGGATAATTATTTTTTGTTGAAAAGTTTCTGTAATCAAGATTCACAAAGTTTCCGTGAGCATGAATAAAGTTCAAGGAGCTCCCCCACTTCAACAATGCTTGTCTCTCTCACTTTCACTTTCCTTTTTGAAAAGTTTTGGGTTCCCCTCTTTATTTTTTATTTTTTAAAACTATATAAAAGCACTCAACAGAAATAAATGACTCTCTAAAACTTCCGGGTTGTCTCCCTGGCAGTGCTTTCTTTAAAGCCATTAAGCTAGGCATAAGGTGCTCAAGTAATGGATCCACCCGGATCCCACGGTATATCAAAGCCAATTTTAATTAACAATGATTTGTGATTTAGTAGTACAGTTTCTGTTCTACACCGCACAAACCAACAAGCAATGTAAACATCCTAAAGGCAAATCTTGGCACATTATTTTTTATAATACAATGGAATTGTACAAGGGGATAATTATTTTTTGTTGAAAAGTTTCTGTAATCAAGATTCACAAAGTTTCCGTGAGCATGAATAAAGTTCAAGGAGCTCCCCCACTTCAACAATGCTTGTCTCTCTCACTTTCACTTTCCTTTTTGAAAAGTTTTGGGTTCCCCTCTTTATTTTTTATTTTTTTAAACTATATAAAAGCACTCAACAGAAATAATGACTCTCTAAAACTTCTGGGTTGTCTCCCTGGCAACGCTTTCTTTAAAGCCATTAAGCTAGGCATAAGGTGCTCAAGTAATGGATCCACCCGGATCCCATGGTATATCAAAGCCAATTTTAATTTACAATGATTTGTGATTTAGTAGTGAGCACAAAGCAACATATATAAAGCAATGACGAAGTCTAACTCTCTTCCTATGCATCGGCATGTCATAAAAGAATAATTCATGCACACATAGTAAAGGCCAATGCATAGTATAAATAGTTTCTTGCAATTTTATCGTGTTGGAAACATGGAGAGGCGGAGATGTAGTTCCTATTTCATAATAATTGCAAGTAGGAGCAGCAAGCACATGCATATTATATTCATCAAAATTATCATGTGCAGCGGTAAAAGGCAACCCATCAATATAATCCTTAATAAGTGCAAATTTCTCCGGTATAGTGTAGTCAGGAGAATTCAAATAGATAATCGGACTATCGTGTGTGGGTGCAATAGCAACAATTTCATTTTTAACATAAGGAACTATAGCCAGTTCATCTCCATAAGCATAATTCATATTGGCATCTTGGCCACAAGCATAGCAAGCATCATCAAAAAGGAATATTTCGAAAGAATCAACGGGATCATAACAATCATCATAGCAATCATCCTTCGGTAAGCACGAAGGGAAATTAAACAATGTATGAGTTGAAGAGTTACTCTCATTAGAAGGTGGGAACGGGTAGCTAATCCGCTCTTCCTCCTTTTGTTCTTCGCTCTCCTCATCATCTTTCTCATCCAATGAGCTCATAGTTTCATCAATTTCTTCTTCCATAGACTCATGCAAAATATTAGTCTGTTCTCGGACAGCGGAGACTTTCTCAATAAATTCATCAATATCGTAATTGTATTTATAATTCTCATAGCATTATTTAAGGATAGCTAAATTTTCAGGTCTATAAACTGAATCATCAAAATCTTCGAACTCTTTAAACAAAGATTCAATTTCATAAGCACCCATAAAAGCAACGAATTCTTGTATTTGTTCCACATCATAGTAATCATATATACCATTAGCATAAGAAGCCAAGCTTTCATCATCATTAAATTCACATGAAAAGGGAAGGTGTGGAGCCTTCATCCTAGAGCAACAAGTATAATCATATCCAAGCATAGTTGCCGAGCATACCAATGCAAGATATAAATTTGATAACATAATAGTTTTCCTTTTTGAGTCAAGCGATAATCCCTAAAGTATTCACGTTGATCCAATGTTACTCCCATTATAAAGTTGAATGGGGTTTTCTCAGGATTATCGAAGTAGTACATAATATCTTTCACATAATGAGCATCAATGGTTTTAGGAGGTTCACCATCTCCATGAGTAACAAGTAAACCTATTTTTTTTTGGTATTTCGTGTTCCATATCCATAACTAAAGATAGAGAACAACTTAGAACAGCAAATAAAAATTACTTAGTGATAAAGCAAACAAGCACACACGAGAATATTCACCCCTCGCTATTGCTCCCCGACAACGGCGCCAGAAAAAGGTCTTGATAACCCACAAGTATAGGGGATCAATTGTAGCCTCTTTCGATAAGTAAGAGTATCCAACCCAATGAGGAGCTAAAGGTAGAACAAATATTCCCTCAAGTTCTATCGACCACCGATACAACTCTACGCACGCTTAATGTTCGCTTTACCTAGAACAAGTATGAAACTAGAAATACTTTGTAGGTGTTTTTGGATAGGTTTGCAAGATAATAAAGTGCGCGTAAATAAAAAGTAGGGGCTGTTTAGATAAATAAACAACTAAGTTAGTCTAAGTAGAGATCTTTTTGTCACAAGAAAGTTATTTATCCCTAGGCAATCGATAACTAGACTGGTAATCATTATTGCAATTTTTTTGAGGGAGAGGCATAAGCTAGCTTACTTTCTCTTCTTGGATCATATGCACTTATGATTGGAACTTTAGAAAGCATCCGCAACTACTAAAGATCATTAAGGTAAAACCCAACCATATCGTTATAAAGCAGCAAGTCCTCTTTATTCCCATACGCAAACAACCTACTTACTCGGGTCTGTGTTTCTAGCACTCACACCGCCCACCATAAGCAAATCAAAAATTATAGATACGACGGAGACGTATCAACTTCCTTCTCCCGCCTTAATTTTTTACACATGCAGATTAGACCAAATAGAAATATCGTGCTAAATTTTGGAATTATTCCGGGTTCGTTTGGCCTTTTTTATACATTAATTGAGTTTCTGCGCATTTAATGTGCATAATTCAAATTTATCACATGTGTGTCATTGGGTGTATTTATAGGTCCCATCCAAGAAATGGGAATGAAATTCAAATATCTGGGCATCGTGGCTTGGCCGGAAAGATTGAGAAACTTGATTTTTTTAATTCCTGTAAATCCAAAACACGCCTGAAAATCATGAAACTTGTCATGGTGTCATGACATGGCACCAACATGCTGTGGTAATTTTTTAGGCCGAATTGGGACAAGCTTTGGTGTAAGCTTCTTATAAACCGGAGCTTCCCTCAAGAAGGCTCATGGTTCCGAGAGGGAATGTGTCACCTCCATGTGCGAAACGAGATACGTACACTGCCTTCTCCCGCCTTAATTTTTTTACACAGGCAAATTAGACCAAATAGAAGTATCATGCTAAATTTTGGAATTATTACGGGTTCGTTTGGCCCTTTTTATACATTAATTGAGTTTCTGCGCATTTAATGTGCATAATTCAAATTTGAACTACCAGCACAGGCTCCAGTGCACTAAAGTTGTTTGAAAAATCACATGTGTGTCCTTGGGTGAATTTCTAGGTCTCATGCAAGAAATTGGAATGAAATTCAAACATCTGGGCGTCGTGGCTCGGCCGGAAAGATTGAGAAACTTGGTTTTTTAATTCCTGTAAATCCAAAACACGCCTGAAAATCATGAAACTTGGCATGGTGTCATGACATGGCACCAACATGCTGTGGTAATTTTTCTGTCCAATTTGCGAAGGCGCACACATTAACAATCAACAAAGTTATTTTGGAACAAGTGTTGTCACGTTACAAATCGGAAACACAAGTATTATTGAAACCGTGGGCGTTCTACTTACCATTTATGTGCCGCCACGCGTCCCCTTTTTTATTGGCTAGGAGGTGTTGTGCGGGGTAGCTATTTGAGTACGGGAGGCATGTGATCAGACCCCTGCGCGTGCTCATTGGGAGGAGAGCCCTTTGACCGCTACCCTCTGCGCACCTCCATCCCAACGTCTCCATTAATGGCACCCGAGCCCCTGTTCTACGGCGTGTCTATGTGTCTCACTGGACTGATATTTAAGAGAGAAAAATGAAAATCTGAAAAGAAAGTTTTGCACGGATCTTGATGTAAGATCTGATGGACCTATATCGCATCGACTGCGACTTATAGCAAGCATGATGAATATAAGGACGATGACAGTGGATAATAACTGTCTTACATATTTAGGAACATAATTAAAAAAAGCCACATGCGGCAACACCCGAAATACACAAGGGCGAAAGAAGAAGGAAGACAACGATCTGGCTCGCTGATCTCTACGTTGCTGCAGGCCGCGCGAACTAGTCTCCGCGGCGAGCGGCGATGAGCTCTTTCTTGTCCTCAAGATGCTACGTGAGAGCATCCACAGATTCCTCCACCAGCCTTCTACGCTCGATGTGCAACATGGCATTCTCGTCCATAAGTTTCTCGACGATGACGCCGGTCCTCTTCAACAAGGCAGCGGTCTCCTCCTGCTGCTCCGCACTTCCGACGATCTTCGCCCTCAGAAGGTCGCGCTCGGCCTGCAGCTTCGCATTGCTCTCATTTAGTTGCCAGATGACACCGGCAAAAGAGGTTTTCATGTCGTCCTGCAACCTCGCCCAGCTGGAGATCTGATCCATCTGGCTATGGACGATCACATGCATGCACCTGTAAGAGTCCTCGCCTGCCCGCGAGACATTTTCCCAGGCTGCCGCGACACGAGAGGACATCTCTGCTGCATTCGCGGTGCTGCGGGACATCTCTTCTACTTCCACGGCGCGGCCGGACCAGTCTGCCGCATCGTCGGCGCGGCGGGACCTGTGTGCTGCTTCAGCGGCACGGTGGGACCTTTGTGCTGCTACGGCCGTGTGGTGGGACATGCCGGTTGCGTTCGTAGCGAGGCGGGACATCTCTCGTGCTTCTGCTTCCATGATTGCATCTCCCTGGTGGCAATCTCTCGACCCAGAACTCACGCTGGCCATGGCAGACGCAAAGGGAACGATGATGAATGACTTTGTTTTTATGGATGAGGAGTTGAGGAGGAATGTGCAGTCATCTTGGAGTAGTAGTATTTATAACCAAGTAGTAATACACTCCTAAGTGGGAAACCGTTTAGGTTTTGATCGGTGTGAACAGGTTTGCAATTTGGAATGTGATGGGACGCATGCTCAAAATTTACTAATGATTATAAGTGCGACACTATTCCCGGAAGGCGTAATGTGGGCACGTACGCCTTCTTGGCCGCGTACGTGGCGTTTGCACCATAGGGTGCACCGCAATAGGCAATGTTAGCACACGTCTTATTCCAACAACCGTGCGCGCACATGATCGATGGCACGCCGCAGAGCAAGCTAGGCGCATCCGCGCCGATAGGCTGCGACTCACCGCACGGCGAGACCGTTGGAGTGCCGCAAAGCGAGAGGCGCGGTGCGCCGCATAGCAAGAGTGGATCCATCGGCGCTTGCCTGCTGTCGACATGGCGTCACAGCTGGGTACACGTCCCGTCAGTACCCCCATTCCTCGCCAGGAGTGGGAAGAGGCCCTCAGCACCGTACTTGCACCAGAGGCTGGCCATGCCATACTTGCACCGGACGCCCGCCGCGTCGTTCACATGGGTGCCGCCGTTTGCCTTGTCCGCGGCCCGCTGGATGCCAACGCGCTGGTCCGTAGGCTCAACAGCCTCCTTGGCCCAGGATGTCCACCTGGGCGCAGTGGAGAAACATGGCTGTCACATCCTCGAGCTGGTGATCTCCAATGAAATAGCCAAATTGGAGCTCAAGATCGCGCTCTAGATGTACCGCGAGTGTGTCGACCGCTTGGGCGAACGCCTGCACGAGCTCAGGCTGAGCCAAGAGCTACCGTAGGCAAGGGCTGCTGGTCATGGTCTCATGGACGCGTTTTATTTTGAAAATTCATTTTGACGTGGATAGCAATCTATTCACAGCAATCATAGTATTGCTTTGTTTCAATGTGTGTACTCTGTTTTCCATTCTTATATGTTCTATTTCAATGTGTGTATATACGCTTTCCATTCTGTACATGTGGATGATAACAGCTAGATTCAAATTAGTATACAAAAACAGATAGAAAATGGAATTCATAATATATATATATATTAATTGTTTATTAGTTCATCACAGAATATATATATATACATACATAAACACTATTCTGATCACGAGATCAAAATAATATTTTGATCACAACCTGAACTTCCCGAGTAACGCGCCTGAACTTCCCTGTGTACGAACCCGAACTTTTGGCTATCTTCGCAACCGTGGCTTCCCACGCGAATTATTCCGGTCGGTAGTGTTGTTTGGGATGTGACTGTAATCCAGATACCCATACCTGCATCTAAATGCTCGTTTTGATTCGTAATTTTGCATTTTGGCGGAATCACTCTCGGGGCGGATGAACTTGTTTCTGTTTACAAGTTTAATGGATTCACTAGATGTTCTAGAACCTCTAACATGATGGGAATTTGGTGTAGGTACGAGTTTCGTGGACAATTTGTCATTAATTTCAACGGATTTGATTTTGGGTTCTGTGTTCTTCGTCCGCGGGAGTGGTTTCCGCGGCTTCTATGGATTTGTTGTTTTTTGTGAACATAGAGGGCGGATTTGATTAAAGTAGTGGGATTGGATTGTTCATGCGTTGTTTATTTGATCGGGCAGGCGAATACACCCCTGAAATCGAGCGATTGG